>NC_059476.1:2117500-2280000 GCF_018139145.2 Gymnogyps californianus | reverse complement strand
CCACACACACTACAGGCATATATTTCTTTGTAAAAGAGCAATATTTTGCTTTCTACAATTACCACACTAGTGCTTTTCAGACAAATTTGGCCACAGTGCTTAAGAAGGAAAAAAAAACCAACACCTCTTAAGCTGAAAATGTTTTCAAAAACTATATTAAAAAATTAACAAACAAAATGGGTTTTCCCTAAAGGTGTTTCTCTCACTTCTGAGGAAATAATCCTGGGAAAAATGCATATATTTTATGTCCTAATACCGCCCATATCCTGTGCAGTTCCATATTAACAGCCACCTTGTTGTTTATTCTGTTTGAAAAGCGAGAACAGCAGCTCCTGTAACCTTTAGGTGACATCCATCCCCTCTCCCCGCAGCCTGCTCTGGTGGCCACAGCCCGGGCTGGGGGAGACCAACGCTTGCCCATCCCCTGCACCCCCCTGCACCACTTTTCATCCTTTCCCCCACGTCTGGACCCAAATCAGAGATGTGGTCCCCACGCCGGCCCCCGGCACGCTCACACCGCGTGCGTGGGGTGAAGCGTGGGGGCAACCGTGCCCCCCTCTCCTCCCCGGCACGCTCCCCCTCGCCCTGGGGTGCCCCAGGCCTGAGGGAGCAGCTTCTGCACAAGGTCGGCTCGGGTCTGCTCAATCATTAAGATTCTCAGGACTGCGTTTGCCGTGTCTAACTGCAATCAAGGGTTAATAGCACTCAACAGTTTTCCTCCAGGAAATTCCCCAAACATGCCATATATCCACTTTAAAAAGGCCCAGATAGCAGCAACCACGTAATAAATTAAAAAAAAAAGCTTCTAAACAACTTTGTTCATACGTTCTTATATACATATTCATGATCTTAAGCATTTGTGTTCTGCTTCTACTGCATTTTGTATTTATTTTTAAAGAATTTCTGCATTGCAATTAAAGGCGACAGAACAAAAGTTCAACTTTTTGTAGCGTCCTCAGGATGTGGTTAGCTAAGGACCAAGTTCTCAAGTCTTTGGTTAAGGAGGTTTTCTCCTGCCATTGAGGGTTGCCACCAGCCCCAACAGAGGAGGGATTTATCCCTCCGACCTCGGCTGCACAAAACCCCCTCGCATGCAGGGAGGGGAAATAACCAGATCTGGTGTAAACCCCCAGGAATGTCACCCCCAGGTGCGACGGGGGACAGCAGGGTCCCACGGGGAGCACTGCTGCGGGGAGCCCCCGTCACCCCCACGCACCGAGGCCAAAGACGAGGCACGGGTGGATGCTCAAGAGGGGTTGCGGTATTAACAGCCTCTAAGAAAAATGCACAGGGACGCCTGCCACGAGCAGCTTTCACTGGCAGGAGCAGGAGGAAGGAGGGAAGAAAAAATAAAAAGAAATTTAAATGCACTTCCACCCAGCACAAAGCTGTTTGTCACAGCCCGGGATCCAGGGCCACACCGACTGCACACATGCTTTTATTAAATGCTCTCACAAATTTGTGAGGATTAATTTTAAAACACCTGTTTGCAAAAGGAAATACATGTTTTCGAGCTGTTGTGCCGTACAAGACAGTTGTTAAAAGTCTGGAGAGAATGTAGTTTTATGGCATTATTTAATACTGTGTCCAAAGATGCCTTCAGTGCGCTGAACAGGTTTCTCTCTCCCCCTCCCAACCTTGCAAACTGCAGCTCGGGAGTAAAAGCTCTTCTTTATGCAAAATGTGTATGTATATAAAACTCTTAGGTATAGTATTAACATATTTAAATTATCATAAAAATAAATGGTGCACCAAAACCTTCCCCAGCTTTTTTTTTTTCCTTAAAAAATAGTTATGGATATTATTCTCAGAGAAATGTCTTATGTGTGGGCATGCTAGGAATTCATGATTTCATTGCACAGCAGAGAATATGTGAGTTTTATGTGTGATTCACAAAGAAAATTAGGTGTGAAAGTGGGATAAGTACTGGGATGTACAGTAGATAGCTACCTCCAAGGCAAGATTTACATACAGATATTTGTATTATGTTATGGAACCTACTTATTGTAACCATAAAAATTATTTGTACATCGATTTCCATGGAGTCAAATTTTAAATACGTAAAAGGTAATTAATTCTTCCAAACGAGTTTTTTAAAAAATACCAAGGGGACAAGATGCAGCAGAGACCATAGAAACAGCCTCATCGCATGATACAGCAAATGGTAACCAGAAATTTAGAGCAAATGGAAACCAGAAATCTCCATTAAGAGCACTACATAGTGTAGAATCAATGTAATCAGACATCACTGCCTGAAAAACATGTTTTACATATTGCTATCCAATTTCTAGAAATGATTTTTCTATAAGAGAAAGGAGAAAGCACAGAATAACAAAATGAGATGAAATGCTCAAAGCTCAATTTTTGCACGCTTTTATCCGTGTCTTTTAAAGGTGCAAGAAATCCAGTGGAAGTTATTCAAATTTAGACACATGGCAGAAGAATGGGATCTGCAAAATATTAACTGTAATAACATTCAATCTAAATACAATTCTAACAAAATAAAGGTCTCTCTCTTCCTTTACCATCCTCTCGCAGGTTTTCCCATATTGATAATTATTAATAATCACACTGGGTTCTCATGCTGTACCTGACACTCTCAGACAGCAAATCATTTTTAATGGAGAGCAAAACAGGGAAACTGAGGGCTGGCTGGATTAACTATTTTGCCCAAGGTCACAAGCAGGTCGATTTATGGGTAGGAACAGAAATTAGAGTCAGGCTCTATCACTTGAACAGCACTGTCAACCTCCAGCAGACGCATTGCAAAGCAGGAATGCCAGTGGCCCCAGCTGATGCACCCCAAAACCCTGCCAGCAGCCCTTCACTCCTCTGGAGGAATTACGGAAAATATGAATACCTGGTTTCCAGCCAAGCCCATAAACACACGCTTACCTTACCAAGGTCCAAGCGATCCCACGGACAACAGCTCTTAGCAAAGCACCTTTTTGAAAATGAGCAATATTTAACCCATATTACGCTCTCATCTGGACTGAAATATCTGGATTTGGTTTTGGCAGATGTAGAGATGAGGCAGAACAGCATCTTAGCTCCAGCCTGAAATATCCCTAGAGATCTCACCGAAAGATGGCAGAAACCTGAAATCATCTCTGAACTACAAGCAGGATTTGCCCTTAAACCCAGAGCAAAATCCCGCCCAGACTGAGCCCTGGGCTGAACACCGACTTCTTCAGCCTCCTGCAACCTGTTCGTTAAAGCCGGGAATTTACCGTCCGATGGACACGAGCGGCAGAGGATCGCCCTGCGCGCTTCCAACCGCGCTAAAACTGCCTCGCAGCAGCGAAACTTCAATGCCAGATAAAAGAGTGCTAAGGAGGAACCTTGTCCCCCTCTTTTAAGCAATAGCAGAAATACTCTTTCCTGTGCCCCAGCTCACCGGCACACACACGTTCACCCCCACGAAGACACGGGCGTTTTCCTGTTTCCAAAGAACAGATGACTTTTTCCTCAAATCTGCCTCACCTCATTGATTTCTTCCCTTATTATGCTAATCTGCCGGGCACCCTCCACCGCCGCGAGCTGGGTGCTGCAGGCACACGCCACGGCTCTGCCTCGCGGTGGGTCTCTTGCTGTGGCCATGGGCTGTGCCAGGACTGGCAATCCCCCTCTTATTCTTAAGGCAGATTTTACGAGAAACCAGCAAGGTTCGCACAAATGCTGTTTATTGTTGTTGATGTAGTCTGCTTATTCTCTTATTCCTACCCAATGCTAAAGAGTAGCAATACAATTCAGGCGCCAGATATCGATTTCTGATAGCCTTGCACCCATAATATCTATTCCCCCTAAATACAGTATCTGACTACTCAGTTTCTTACGAAGTTTTTAAAAAATCTACTCAAAAGTATCAGCAAAAGCACTCTGCTAGATGGTACCTTACATGAAATTTTACCTACTGACGTTACCACTATTCTGTATGGGTTTGTTTTTTTTTTTTTTTAAAAAGTATAACAAATACATTTACCTTTTTATGTATAATTTTATCAGAAAACCTAATAAAAAGATAGTAAGGAAGCAAAGTTAGCTATTAGATAACAGTCCTTGCTGCCAAAAGCCATAATCTGACACAGATTGAGCCTGGTACAGTAGTCAATTAATGGCTCAGTGCTCATACAATAATGACCTACTAACCTGACGGTGTGTTGCTCTCACATTTTGCTATCCCCTGGGATGCTACTGTCACTGTGTTATCTATTGCCTGCTTCCCCATCAAAGAAAATAAGCAGAGCTGAAATGTATGTACGCATCAAGCTCTGTAGTTCATTGCACACCAACCCCAGCAACTGGAGGAACAATAGATTTATAAGTTTATCCTACATTAAACCAAACATGCCTGACTGCACTGTAAATTACTAAATAATAAACCAGGTGGTGTAAGATCCTGACTTGGACAGAATATAAAAATCTATCAACCTGTAAAATACAATAACCATAAACGTGCTATGTAGCTGATGGCTCAGGTAAACCATCCACCTCCAGCAACAGAGGTTTTTCTGGAGTAAATTGCAACAAAAGGTTTACTAAATTTAGGTCTTGAGCACTTTTTCATTTTATGCAACACCATCAATAGGAGAAATATAATTGAGCTAAAAACAGTGGCAAATGTGTTTGTTTTGTTTACATTTCTTTGTCTCTAATGGAGCTATTTCATGGTAATGTGCTATGTTTCCTAGCATATTGCCACGGGCATTTAGTCTGATCTCTAAAGAGAAGATGAACTACTGCATAAGGGCATACTTCTTCAGTATTCAAACTTAACATTCAAATTAGATTGAAGTAGTACAGGAGGTACAAAATGGAGAAAGTCGAAAGGTCAGGGCACTTGCTTCCTTTGAATGGACTAAGTCTTGATTTAAAATAAACCCACAGCAATTGTGTTAGTGCAATAAAATATTTTGCATGCCGTTGTACACACCATTAGCCCTACCCCAAATTATATCTGAGATTTTTAATGTGCTACCTTTGCTACCAAAATTAATTGCCATAAATCACAGAAAACATTATATCAAGACGTTCAAAAATGATTCAATAAATTATAACTCCAAAATCTACAATAATAATTAATTCCATTTTAGGAGCTTTTCAATAAGCAAAGCAGGTTAAATTTATATGATTTACAAACAGTGTTTACATTCATAGAGGGACAACTAATTGCTGCACGGCTTGACATCATTACAGGAAAATGCTGGGGGATGCAGACAGTTTAATTAGGGGTGGCTTTAAGTTCACAATAAGACTGGTATCATAGTGCTTTAATAATGTGCTTATATAGGATGATCATACAGCAACACGATTACATTTTTTCTTTCTGTACGCTTTGTCTTTACAACAGAAAATAAAGTAATTTTTGCATACAGGCAAGCTGACACAGTATATATTTCCCTCTCAATTTTATTCACTTGCTTTACAGACCATAAAGAAATGTTTCTTAACCTAACAAAGTGCATACTCAATTGCAGATACATGTACTTGCCGATACGTGAGCAAAACACATACAAACGGTGTGCTCAACCTCTCCCAAGTTCTCCCGTTTAATGCTAAGCACCATAAACTCCCACCGAAATTAACGGGGACTCAGCACTCCATAAACAGAGCTCATCATTTGACTGGATTGAACCTCACATGAAACACCCCCGCACCCCCACACCCTCACACCCACCCACACCCACCCACTCACCCACCCCTAATGACGTCCAAGGCTGCTCTCCCGCCTTTTTGGAGGGGAAGGAATGGAAACTGTCTTGCAGGGAGCACGTGAACTTCAGCAGGACAGGCGCCCATGGGAACTTCTCCAGCCTCTCCAGTACAGCTCTTCCCCTTCCCACCAATGCCCAGTAAGGCATCACCCAAACCCACTCCCAGCACCATAGATGAGTGCTTTCACCACCAAACAACCAAGTAAAAGGGAAACAGGGAGGACAGGAGCATTGAGCCATAGTAGTGCTTGAGTGCATGATAGGAACAAAAGATCTCAACGCTACGATGTCTTAAACAAAATGGGGCTGAAACACAGGGTGAGGAGGACACGTGAGTGGAGCACGGTAGCCCCCGGCTGGCACGCGGGCCATGGGCAGGCAGTCACGTACCTCCCAGATTAGGCAGGCTTGGAGGACCCATATGTATTTAGGTACCCAATGTCACAACTGAAGCCTTTTGTGACCCTAACCCAAGAAACTCAATTAACAATATCAGTAGGAAAACATCTTACAGACAGTGAAGTCTGTGCATCTGCCAAGGGTCAGAGTAAAGGTTGCTGTTACAACCCAGTTTCATCACTGAGTATTTTTTCTCTTGACGTGGTTGGGACAGATCCTCTAAGCATCCTACTCATTTCTTTTTAAGTAAACTATGCTGAAATATTATTATCCTATTATCATGAGGTATCTCCATTATATATTTTTTACAGTGGTTTATCCATTGCCAGACGGGAATATAGCATTGCTGTCCTGGAACATGAGGGTCGTATCCTGCTCCTCCCAGTGTCCAGACACACACCTTCAGAAGACTGTAATTTTCCTGTTCTAGTGTCAGCATGTTTGCATTATCTGCTCATCTGTGTCTCCCTGTGCGATGGAGTCCTTTCACTCACCACGAAATGAAACCACCCTTGGGAGCCATTTAAAAGGCCAGAATTATTTCAGAAACCAGTTTGGGATAAGGAAGAAAATACTATATCCAATTAAAAGTGCACAGATAACTTAGATAACAAGAACAGAAGTGCCCATCCATCCTGGAAGTTGGCCAGGACAGAGGTGGCACACCCACTGCTGCACCGAGGGCTGTGGGATCTCTGCAAGGGCAGCCTTGGGGCCACATCCTCATCCTGGGGACCCCAGCCACTGCCAGCGCAGTGCCTCTGTGGTGGGTGCACATGGGTGCAGGAGACAGGAATCAACAGCAGTCGTCTTCTTGGTACTTGGTTCAGAAAGCCACACCACAGCTCCAAACTAACTGTGTTCGTGGGCTCTAATGTTGAACTTGACTCCCGATCCGCTGAACAACGGCATCTCTCAGGGTAGGAGCATCTCTTGGTCTCACATCAGCAGCACTGGGCATAAGCTGATTGCGTGGCAGAGGAAAGAGGTTGCCTTTATTTACCACGTTTACATTCAGAAGTTTTTATTTTACAAACAAAATCACTGGAAAAGTTATAGAAGGAGGCTGAAAACTTTGAATTTCCATTTAGTTGCGTGAAGTATAGTCTTGGACATGTGGAAAAATCTTAGCCTACAAAAAAGGCAATGAGCTCAGTTTGCATGCCACAGTGTCCATGGAAAGTTTTTCTGCACTAGTTAGAAATTTAAATAATTTTCTGGCAATACCTTTTTGATATGTAACTCCATGTTACAACAACTGGCAATAGTAAAGTTGTTATGGTCTATTTATCTTTATTTAATTATTTTTATGCACCCATCACTGTAGCATCTGGATTCATTACAAAGATTAAATGTAACAATGCATTAAATTAAACTGTCTATAGTGGAAAATACAAACTGTTACCTTCCCCACAACACCCCAGCCAGTCCAACAACAACAATAGCAGCAACAACAACACCCAAGATCTTCCAACATGCAGAAGTCCCACAGCCAGAGACATGGACAAAGCCAAGAAGATGCATTTTACCGCACATGTGAGATGAGTGCATTTGAAATCAGGTACCAAACGAAAGCTGTCCGAAGTACGAAGGACTTCACGAGGCCTCTCTTTCGGAGCAGCCTACCTCCACGTCTGCATTTTTGTTTGAGCTAAGAAGCTGCAGAGATGATGAATTCATGAAGAGATACAGCTGGGATCGTGTTTAGAAAACCAGGACTATAAATATTTTGCACTATTCAGTAGTCTGGAGTGGTGGGCAACCTAACAACAGTTAAAAGAGGTAAATTTTGTTCCTCTTTGTATACAACTCTATTGATTTCACATTCTACACTTTAAGAAAGTGCTGAGATCATTATGAGTCTTTTAATAGATTTTGACTCCGGAGACAAACATGTTGAAAGCTGTCATCATCAAGATGCCTGCTGTCATTGTGCCATCTTCTTAACCTAACGTAAGGAAATTCATATTTAGTGAACGAGGAAATTACTTTGGGTATGTATCATTCAAATCCTTAAGGATTATTGGCTAATTAGGAGCACAGTAATGTAAATTTGCCTTGTGTCAGGTTTTCAGGAACAGTAAAATAACATAATTAAGCGGTGAACAAAGTAGATCATTTAAGCTACTCTTCACTGACAAATGTATATGATGTCTAAATATACCATGGGCTTCTAAACTAGTAACTAATGAGAACTGACTGTACTTGCTGGGAAGTCTAAAACAATGGTTTAAAAGAGTAATCGAGTATGTTAGTCTAGAGTAAATAGCTGTAACTTGTGCTACTAAGGGGAAGGAGGGTGACGTTTTCAAAGTCTCTCTGGCTGCAAGCCTGTGTCCCCGGCTGGTGGGCGCAGGTGAAGCTGGAGTAGCTGCACAGGCAGAGCCAGCTCAGATACCTTCCTCCTCAGTTTAACAAGAAACTAGTGAATATGTGCAGCTGCAGCAAAGCCACATGGAAATTCAGCACAAACCCAGGCAAGGTCTTTGCATATGCAATTGCATACGTGTTTTGGGTTTTAATAATCTGAGTCTTCTTTTTTTTCTGCCTTGCTTCACCCTCTGTTTCCTGGGTGGTGGCTTTGCATGACACGCACTACCAGAGCGTTGTGTTAGTTGGTGCATGACCCCTGTTTCACATCTCGTTCGAGCAGCCCTGTCTGAAGTCGGTATCTGCGAGGTACTCTGTTTGTTACATCAGGAAAGTGGCACGAATTGGAAAGTGAAGCGACACGAGCCGGTGGCAGAGAGCAGCCGCCCGCAGAGGATGCTCGCCTCTCCGTACAGCCCCCAGCGCTCCCACAACTGGCAGAAAATTATTAACGCAAACTGCACAGCCAAATTCCCCTCATCCACTCCATGGGAACATTATTCTTTTTAACTGCAGATGTTTCAGTTTAATATCTGGACCTCAGCACCACAGCAGAGGATGGGTGAGTACCTCACGCCAAGGTGGGAACATTTTCAACGCTCCACCCCGAGGCACATACTGAACTTGGTCTCTGAGCTCCTGGAGCTGATCGGCCCCATACCTGAACGAGCAGTTCCCCAAACCAGGCACGGGCAGAGGATCTCCTCTGAAAGCCCTCGAACGAGAAGGACTGCCTTCTGCTCACCATCACCTAATTTATTTCTCTTGTTTCTGGCTGTGACAGTGCTCCCAGCCAGGGCTGGTGCCAGCATCGCCGTGTCCCACGCACGCTAAGCAACATTCACGCGATGCTCCCTACCTCTGCTCGTGCTCTTCCTTGCACCGCAACCTCTGACACCAGTGCACGTGGCAGGCAGCCTGGCAAAGCCCCCACGCCGGGCAGGGGTCAGAGCCGGAACGGCGAAGAGGCAGGTTTGACATCGGGAGCGGCTGGCACGTCGCTTCTCGCTCAGCGTTTCGGGTGGTTGCCACCTGCAAACAGCCATCGCGCCACAAACAGCTCATGGAAAGACCCTTCTTGGTGCTTCCCCTTAGCGGCAACAGTTCACGGGTGGAGGTTTCCATTTTACAAATAAAGGGTTTCCAGGCCCTCTGTGTTCCCACTCACAGGTAATCTGTCTGCCCATTCACTCTTACCCTTTCCTTCTTGCTCATACCAACATTAATACTTCTGACTTCTGCAAATTACCATGATTATAATATCCAGCTGCATCCATAGCATGAAGCAATCATCTCCCACGTCTAATTTATTGTGAACATTTTCACAATGCAAATACTGGGAATAGTCTTCAGTATGCAGAAAGCCGTTATTGTCAGAGCTCCAGCTTGGTGTAAGGCACGAAAAAGGCACGAGGAGGGGATGAGGTGGCAGAGACACCCTACGCCGTTCTCTACTCAACAACACCAGACTTGAAAATATTTTAGAGGATGAGAGACAGTTGGTTACCTTTCTAGCAGACATTAAAAAAACTGCAGAAGTGCTGGCATGGTTTACGGCATACGTTGCTAACGGTGTTGTCCTAATTCAAGTCTGACGGGCACCAACACTCAAACGTCCAAGAAAATTCTAATTCCTAAACACTGCACCTCTGCTAATTTCAGAAAACTCTTACAATTAACAGTGTTCAAACTTACCGTTCCTCTGACTGCAAAGGCATATAATTTACTTTTGGTTTCCATACCAGAGTTTGCAATTACATTGAATAAGTCATTTACAACCATCTTCTAATCAAAGAGATAATACATAGAATAAGTGTTTCAGAGCAATTAAATCTTTTTTCTACCATTAACTAAAAAAGGTTATTTTGCAGCCTCTTTGTGCTGAAATGTAACAGCACAAATATAGTGCTTTGTTATCAGTTTAAAAATTGAAACCTCTGTGCATCTCTTTTCCTTCTGGATTCAAGTTAAGTAAAATTGCCTTTCATGAGAAATGCTTGCAAATTATCAAAGACTTCTTTTTAAACAAGCTGAGAGAGTATGGTAGCAAATGTGCTCCTTCCAAAGTAATTGGAATTTCTATCTAAATTATTCTTGGACAAATTAAAAGTGCCAAATATAAGTCAATTTTTATTGGGAAGAATTCTATTATACTTTTTAATAAAGGAAAACTAAAAAACATGCCACAAAATCCTTGGAAAAGTGGCAAGTATTTTAGGAAGAAGATCGAGAGCTCTCAGCCTTCTATGATGCTTATTAAAAACTACTTTCAATGAGGTGATTAGGAAGAAAATTGTCAAGTAAGCAAAGAAAAAAATTACTTCTCAGACTAATCAGTATTTCATAGAATTCGCTCTTTCCTCTTTAGAGGTAACATCCAACTGATGGACTTGTCACCATGGATAAAGGCTATTTTCATTTTATAGATGCTAGCTTTTAAATATTAATTTTCATGCAAAAGGAAAATAATTTTGTAGCTAAAACCTCCACCCTCCTTCCTGGCTCCTAATTCAAGCACAGAAAAGTGCAGTTGTCACCCCAAAATGAAGTCATTTTTAGCCCTCTGTGTCTAATCGCAGTGAGAGCCAGTAAAATAAATCAGCAAGGAGTAAAAGTAAAATTTGCAATAACCCGATACTACTGCCTCATCCTCCCACATCTCAGGACATAAAACTTACTGTCAGAAGAACTCACAGCATGAGAATTAATCAAGGAACTCTTAAAATACTCCAAGCACCTTCCTTCTGATGACTAATTTGCCTTTCCTATTGCAAACTACTAATTTTTTATCTCAATCGATATGTACAAATATACCTCCCCATCAATCACCCGGGGCAAGGACAAACTTCCACTATTTATGTAATACTGACTACAAGATGAAACAAAAATTGACTACAGCTAACCCGGGCCGGCCGCCACAGCACAGGAGGGAGGGAGGGAAGGGGAAAGGAGGGATGGGAGCAGATGCAATGGGCACCCTGGGGAGGAACGAGGGGCCGGTGGGAGCAGAAAGCTTCACCGGGCAGCACATATGACACAGAGGTGCAGGAAAATTGGGGGGGGGGGGGGGGGTGGTAGAGCAATGGAAAGAGCCAAAAAGAATTTCTTAGAAATGACCAAAAACCAGCTGAAGTCCCAGAGGAAGACGTTCAGAATGAGCAGGAAAAGGGGAACAATAGAAAAATGTCTGAAATATAAGAAAAGCGCCCAGAATTGCTCTGTGGAGTGGGGAGAGGCCAGAAGAAGTACAGGTACTGCTCAGATTAAATCAGAGTGACCCCAGCAGAACCCAGGAGGCTTCGGGAATGTAAAAATCGGGGAGATTTTCTCTATCCAGTTGAACGTGTTGATAATCAAGGAGGATCGAGGAGGAAACCCATGGAAGTATTTGAAGATGGACTGAAACAGCACTCGCATGTGATGTGCA
The DNA here is from genome assembly GCF_018139145.2 of Gymnogyps californianus. Taxonomy (NCBI): domain Eukaryota; kingdom Metazoa; phylum Chordata; class Aves; order Accipitriformes; family Cathartidae; genus Gymnogyps; species Gymnogyps californianus. Next base: position 2,268,090 of record NC_059476.1, on the reverse strand, counting down.
CATAAACGCATGCACATGCAACCCACACGCATCCTAGACATCTGGAGGCAGCTGCCAGACACTTCCAAAATTTGTGGGCATGCCTGCAAAATCTGTGCAGAGCCCACGAAGCGCCAGACAAGCCCAGTGCCTTGGGCTGCCTCCAGATCTGCCCAGACCTGCTTTAGGGACGAACACGGCACGATTCCAAACGTGCAAATCTTGGCTTATAAGCTGAATGTGCACACTCCTACACGACACACATAAACCCCTGTTTTCTTATTACGGTTGTGTCACTTCAAGGATGTGGAAACTGAATTCAAAAGATGTTTCGTGCTACATAGCTGCAAAGAAAACACATACTGGAAAGAAGCAGAAGTGGTCAGTGTGTCTCAGTCTCCACTTCCTTGACACACTCCCCTAAGGAATATTTTCCACTGGAAAAATAAAGAAAGCAAACAAGCAGAAGTATTTAAAGGGGGCTTATATGAAAGATGGGGACAGACTTTTTAGCAGGGCCTGTTGCAATAGGACAAGGGGTAATGGTTTTGAGCTAAAAGAGGCTAGATTCAGACTAGATATAAGGAAGAAATTTTTTACAATGAGGGTGGTGAAACACTGGCACAGGTTGCACAGAGAGGTGGTGGATGCTCCATCCCTGGAAACATTCCAGGTCAGGTTGGATGGGGCTCTGAGCAACCTGATCTTGTTGAAGATGTCCCTGCTCATTGCAGGGGGGGTTGGACCAGATGACCTTTAAAGGTCCCTTCCAACCCAAACCATTCTATGATTCTATGATTTCAAGTCCTATGGTGCTCTTGCAGGAGCACCGGGTCTGGGCTTTTCCACTTTCCACCCAGGAAATTCCCTCTGCTTGGGCTGGGCTTTCTCTGGAGCATGAAGATCTGCCACCTCTTCCTTACCAAGAAATAAGATCACAGCAGCCATGGAGTCCAATATCTCAGGAGATAAGTGCAGCAGAGAAAGGAATCAGAGAAGAAAACGGAAAGACAAAGCACTGGAAACACATCACATGAATTCCCAAGCACTGACTCGGAACAGAAGGATGTTGAAGCTTGGGTCTGATATTTTTCATGGGCAGGACCTATATGCTACTGACAAAAACAGACCAACAGCTTAATCACCAATCGAAAGCCACATTTGGCATAAAGTCCTCCACTAATCGTTCCAAATCAACACACATACTGGCGCTGTTAAGACAAGACAGAGCAGTAGACGTGAAAGGACTGCCGATAGCCCAAAATAAGGAGATACAGGTGGCAAGGATCTGCTTTAGCAAAGTGCTTTGGATGTGCTTAGTTTTGAAGACAAAGTTAGGCTAATGGACTTTAGTAGGACTGCACCTGTGAGAAAGTCACATTATTAAGGTTATAGATGTGCTTAATTACCTCGATGAAATATGGTCCAATTTGTTAATTTAAGTGAGCAAAGTAGTAAATCATGTTAAATACTATGGCACTGTGGTACTGCTTCTGAGCAAACTTGATTTTATGTAAAATGAAAAATTTAATTTCAGACTTGAGGACTCTTACTCTGCCCCTTCTGTGGCACTTGCACACTTTGTTCTCCCCTACAAAAAGCACATGCAGCACAATACAAAAGACTTCTAAGGGTATAAACACTAAACTCCGTGAGACAAGGCAGAGACATACGCATATAGATCTACGCTTGTTTCAAAACTAGAAAATGCACTTCCCTAATCCTTTTGATACTAATCAATTCAGTTCATTAAACCCCAGCTAAGAATTTAAAATCAGAGACAAGTTTTCACATATTATTAAAACAAAACAAAACAACAACAAAAACCCCAACCCACACAACCAAGAAAACTCTGCCCACTGCATCTCTTTTCCTCTCTGTCACAAAAAGGCCCGAGAGACTCTAAATTTGACTCTTGGTACTACTAGTCAGATCAGTTTTATTAATTAAGACAAGGAACTTATTGGAATTTACCTTGAAAGACCACACAAGGTACATTATTAGAATAATGTCCTTATAAAGAATAGAAACAAAAATAGAAGAGAAATGTAATTGCAATTCATGCTATGTCAGTGTCGGAAGAGGTTATTACACCCACACTCCTAACCTACCATATACCTCTAGCAAAATAAAGCACCCCTGTCTAGTCTTCTCAGGTTAAGGAATTTAATAAATGGAACAAAGAAAATAAATGTAAATCCTGTAAAAATTATAACATGATAAATACTTCCAAATTCGAGCTATCTGAATGATTCTCATACATTGCAGAACATTTCAGATCATATCGTACCTGCTAACAGCAAACCAGACAAGTAGCTTTATAATAGAATGACTGATGCTATGGTCAAAAGGATTTTTTAATTAATTTATATTCACAGGACATCTTTTAAATTCCCCCTTTCTTTATACGATGGGGGCCTACAACATTTAAAATAAGCTCAGCAGGAAGAGGTGAAGACTGAAAGCAATACCCCGTGTTTACACAACTGTTGCGAATGTCCTTGTTTCCCTTTGTTGGGCGCCTGCACAACGCCCCAGCCCCTTGCCCATCGCTGGCGTACATCATACCTGGTCCGAATACGCATGCCACCGAGAGCAGAAGGAGGACATATGGCTGGAAAGGAGTGCCTTTGGTCTAGAGGGTATTGCACAGCAGTTCAGGACAGTTTGTATTTGAAATAAGTCTGGCTAGAATTTGCAGACGGTTGTTTCTTGCTGTAGCTCTCAAAGTGCTGTAAATTTTGTTGTTACATCTGCCGTATTGTCCTCGATACGCTCGAACAGCAAACGAGAACCTAAATCAGCTCTCTGAAAAAAGAGAGAAAAGCAAAGCTAAACTAGCCTAAGACTTGGAAAAGCGGAGGAAGACCAATAAATCAAATCCTTGTCCACTAATTTCATATCCCAGTAAAAACTGGATCCCCTTTTAAATGCTCAGAAGGTGTAAAATTATTTTCAAAGGGAATCTTGCTACTTTGGAAAGTAGTACCTGGACTCGGTCTGATCTGTAAGTGCCCCACTCAAATTCTCATTCATATACACAATATCAGACAGCATTGTGTCTTAAGATTATTAGGCTATGCTGAATATTAATTTAGCTCTGTGCTTACAAAACGACTAACTCAATCAGCGAATTTATTGGAGACTTATTTAAGAAGGGGTATTTATGGATTAGGCGCAGATTTTAGAAATGAAATGGGAGACAATCTAACAAATCTATCAGGAATAAGATCAACAACTTAAAGTTTAAACCAATCATCTTGAGTATATATTTGAACTTGGATATGCAGATGTGGTGCACAAGTCCCAATGGTTCAGCAATACACTCAAAGGATCAACAGCCCTATAGACAGCTAAATTACTCGGAAAGCCAGGGAATTTATCAAACATGAATTTCAAAGTGGATTCTAGCCTGCAGGAAAAAATGGAAGTGCCCATTAATGTACATACAAAATAAATGTTGTCTGCAAGCTCATTCAACTATTTATTTTTGACACAGAACTGGCTAAAGATTTTTAATTTACATAAAAAGGTACAAAGACTGTAACCCCTTTGATGGAAGAGATGGGAATAAATATCATGCAAAAGAGGTTTTGTTTGTTTTTTAAAGAAGCACTAACAACCTCACAGGTACAACACAAAGGAATCATTTACGCTCTTTCACATCTATTAGTGCATTATTTATAACTAACTCCAATTTGAGAATGTTAGCATTAAATATGTTTCTCACATGTAGAGGAAATTCTTACAAACTGATCATATATTATGGATGAAAATTGTAACAGCTACACTGAAACTAGTTAAAGCAGACGTGTCTGAATTGAATGAACACTGAAGTATGCCGGAGCCCTTGCTAAGTTAGGTGCTGCCTAACTCAGTCTTCATTTTACTGACCAAACCAAAAGAAAGAAGTTAAATTCATGTATTGTTGACAGATCATTTATCAAAAAAATCTGGTTTTAATAATGAAATATTTCACAGCCAAGATTAAAAAAAAATAAAAATCATTGAATCATCCACGGGCCTTTCAGAACCAAGACCCTGCTTTGTCTATATAAAGGGAGGGGCTGAGCATCATTTAAATCAGAATAAATTACACATAAATTGTATATTATGAACTTATAATTACATTTTTTTAAATAAAATATATATTTCATCCCTAAATGAAATAATCTTAAATCCTTCTAACAATGTTAAGATGTGGCCTATTGCCCAACACAAACTTGGCAAAATTGGCACTCAGAAGAACATATCCCTCTTTCAAAAGAAACTCATTAACTGTGCTGTAATTCATGGGATTTATACCTTTGGTCTTGTGACTCAGGGAGTTTTTTTAAAGCCTCAGACTACTTGAACCAAGTTGCTATGTCTGTCTCAGCTTTTAATAAGGTTTAAATAAAGACCTTAACTCTTTCCAGAACGAAAAAACAGATTAAGAGTACTTACTATTCTTAATAATATCAGACTTCACTCTCATTTTTTAAAGACTTGTGACTGACAATACTGTGTTTCATAAAAATTGAATGGCACATAAGCTTTTTTTACTCACATCAAACATACTCCTTCCATTCAAAATAGGCACCATTGGCAACGATCTCCTTGAAGACCCTGTCATTGCATTCACTAGCCTGCAGCTCACACATGCGAACAAGGACTAACATAAGACTTCACAAAACAGTATTTCAGCATTACCAGGTTGTTGAAATACTGCAGTATTTTGAATAATTTGGCCATAATACAAAGGGTGTTGCATATTAAAGCATGCCTGCACGGCACAACGGGGCAAGGTATGGCCAGATTCCAGTGAGAGGGGGCTGGAGGCAGCGAGATCACGTCAGCACATCCCTCAGCGTGGACAGCTGAGACTTCTGACACTAACTGCAGAGGAAGTCATAGGTAAGAAACACTTCACCTTTTTCAGTTCAAAATTGAAACACTAAGTAATTCCAATTCTGCGACACGTGTATCACTAAACAGTAGCCCTATTCTCCAACTGCGCTGAAATTGAGTAAAAGTAGAAGCAAGGGGATGAATTATAGCAGCAGTCCTACAAAACGACCTGCACGTGAAAACCCATATGGCGTGTGCAGACCACTTTGCAAGACATTGCAAACTGCAACCACCTCTATGCAAGGGGATTATATCTGAATTAAAAAAAAAAAAAAAAAATCACGCAGGGGACTCTCATGATTTATTCAATTTCCTCATAAACAAGAGGATGTTTGCTTGCATGTTAAAGTTTTCAACATATTGGAAGACATTTGTATATAGGACCTGAGATGGAGAAAAAATGCTTTATTACTTTATAATACATCACACATAATAAATATTTGTTTAACAAAGCCTGCATGAACTTCATGCATTAATCAAAATTGAATGTGGCATGACTTGTATGATTAACTCAAAAATCATCTTCCAAATGATAAATAAACTCATACTAACCTTGTGTGTTCATTAATAATGCAAGTTCTTGATAGTTCACAAACACAACTGATACAGTTAATTGAAGGATCAAATTTTTAAAATATTCATAATTAGAGTTTCAATATTCCATTCATTCGGGATCCAAACTAATAAAAAGCACATTCCAGGTGCTCTCCAAATTTAAGCCCATCACATCTCTTCATTAGCCTCTTGATGTGCTTGCAGAAGCAGTGAAGACAAATGTGATGTTAACATGGAAATAAATGTCATTACCTGTTCTTAAGGGAGGACTTCTTTGCTTCAGAAGTCCCATCTCAGCAAAGATTTCACCTTTGGTCACCAACTTCTGAGACACTCCATCTGGTAGTCTGTAGCCTTAAAACCAATATGATTTTTACCTAAGAAGCATTGCAGAATCAAACTGCAAAGCAATATCAATATCATCCTATATTAACTTTGCGCATGACCAATACAATATATGTCCTAAGAGCTCAGAAATGTATCCTCCTCTTAAAAACAAAACAAAACAAAACAAAAAAACCCCCCAAGACCCCACAAAACAAAAAGCCCTCACAACTCTTACTCATAAATGTGTTGGGAACAGAAGCAGCGGAGCATTTCTGCCCACCAGCACCCATCAAGGGGCCACAAGCCAGAGTGGCCGGAGGGGCACCCATGGGCAGCGTGGTCCGGGAGCAGGGCGAGGGCTGGCTGGCAGCCGGGAAGGTGCTTTTGCTTTTTTACCTCCATAAGCCAGCATTTATCCAATTAGGAGAATGAACAACATTGCAAACTCCTCTGAGACTGGGTAATAAACCTGTATCAGTACTGAAGTGGGTCAGATTCGGAGAAGCGATTTCAAACGTATTGTATCACCAAACCGCGGAGATGACCAATGTTGCAGGGTGAGTCTCCGGGTTTTCACTGCAAATATTCACCTACACACTACACAAAATCTTGTCGGCCCGCTCCTCTCTGAAGTGTGACTTGGTAAATAATGTCAATGAACAATTTTGACAAGAATGATTGCTTTTGAGCCGAACTCTGTGGTTATTCTGTACTCAGACGCCAAGTATGCAGTTGGTTATGAAAACCTATATGCAACCTACCGTGAACCAGTGCCCTTGTGCTTGTAAGCAAAGCGTAAGCTAATCACACCTACAAATTCAAACATTCAGTATTCACTCTCCACAAAAGAAACTGAATATTTGCTTTGAATTTGTTCTTTTTCCCAGCAAATATTCCTGACAATAAACTCTTTCATTAGAACACTGGTTAAAAAAAAAAAAAGTTATTGTAAAGTGAGCAAGCATGTTGCCAAAACTAATGTGTTTTAAAATCTGAGCAAATACCGATGGAAAGTGCTTGGGTGTCAGATGCTGCCCACGTTTTTGTCTATACACAGCTGGTATATGCACATATATGCATATCCATGGCATTTTTTGTCTTTAATGCCAACGTCTTTAATGCATTAGCTGTATGAAAGTTATCATACGCATCAGTATCCAGAATAGAGGCAGAAACACAAGTAAATGACATCCTTACTACACTATATTTTATGCCTTGTTTTTATTTCCTTTACTTGCCTTTCAGTGTAAACAGTGGATGTTGTTATAAGAGGTCAGTTTTATATGCTGGTGCACCACTGAACTGTTTAGGTTTAAAATGACACTGCTGTTTAAGACCCAGTAATTTTCAGAACATATGATTTACTGCTCTGGCACTCTATAAGCCTCATTTCATACCTCCAAGAATGAACTAGTCAAAGTGTTAAATAAACATGAAGTATAAAGCTTGTTTTCTTTCCAAAAGTGCAAGCACTGTGTTACTCTAATGATTAAATATTGTTTAAATATACAACTGAGTGACTAGTTTCACAGTCGATTCTTTCCCTGTGTTTCATTGTATGTATTAATTATTTTGTGTTCAGACAAAGGCTTTAATTAAGAAGCATAAAGAGTTTCTGAAGAGTGAAGAAGTAATGGTTTCATCTGCATTAAACTGATTATATACAGTTACATTTCTGAAGAAAAAAGGCATCAGAGAAAAAAAAAAGGAACAAAAAAAAAAAATCTTAACTAAGCCTGAATCCGTTAGAGGTGAAAGGACCTGATCCCGTCCCGCACTCCAGCACACGCCTCCAAAGGGCCCAGGGCAAAGCAACCCCATTTACTGATACCCAGCAGCCGTGCCCCGAGCCGAAGGCTCACGCACCACCCCAAAATCTTCAATATGCAGAAGCTAACCTGTTACCGGGGCTGTGCAGAGGCACCGGTGCATCCCGCATCCCCCTTCCCGCAGCCCCGCTGCCAGGATCCCTGCTCATCCCTGCCCTCGAGGGATTTCATAGCCAACAGCCTTCGGATGATTTTTAAAACTCGGTATATTTAGCAAAGTATCATCAGCCATGACTCTCCCAAGATAAAGAAGAAATACTGTTACTTCACTGTGATTCTGCGAATCTTAAAAAAAAAAGAAATCACCTGTGGGAACAGAATACTAAACTAAGACCCTTGCTCCAACAAATTTTTAAAAGCAATTTTAAGCAGGAGATTAGCCAAACTTTTTAATGCAAAGTAATACGGTCATTAAATCCTCAGAAAGGTCTGTGCCATAGCAACAACCTCTCACAAATATTAGCACAATCGGCAAGAGGAAAAACCCAAGAGGGAAAGGTGCCCATGCGACATCTTCAGTGAAACCCATACTCCAGTGAAAGGGTTCGAGGCTTGTGCTTTCCATGTTTTTAAACACAGGATTTTGAGGAAATGTAATTTTTTATGGCCATGTCAAAAAAAAAGAAGAAAAAAAAAACACTAGGGGAGGAAGAAAAAGAGTGCTGAAATGTCAAAAAGAAGGTATCTTTAATTTTAAGTGCAAGAAAACATGTTCAATCTGGGTTTTGTCATTGCAGGCCTGATATCAAACTTACTCAAGTTTGTTGAAGTCATTCCACTGACTATAAAGCACTTGGCATCAAAGCCTGTTTCTGCAAATTAAAATTACGCATGTAAAGTCATAGTACATTACAGACCGATGTTAACGGTGACTTAAATTCCCTCATCTACAACTCCATTCCCAGATGCTTATAAATTTGCCAAACCTCATCTCAGACTGAAAAACCTCCTTTCTGGATGACGCCTGTGACAGGCTGAATTTATTGGAGGTTTTGCCTTTTGCATCGATCAGTGGAGTTTCCAATCAGGATGGCTCCCTGACTGCCAGGAACCGGCGACGGGCTCCCTCTGCCACGGCGCAGCACCAGCCGCCTCCGAACCAGCACGATGCTGAAGCTGTTCACTGAAAAAGTTTCCAGAGTGGAAAGCAGGACGTGAAATTTGGCAGAAAAACGGCCTTTCTGTCAGTAATTTGAATTTGGGCAGATTTATGCAGGAACAGTCACGGGGGAAAAGGAGGAGAGTGAGGTTTTGGTGGTTTGATAAACTTTGGCGTGCCAGGCTGCGGGACCCCCACGGTAACTCCTGCCGAGCATCTTTGCAAACTTTGCGCCTGCTCAGACCTCGCCTAACGAGAGGGGAGTTGTAGCAGCAAGCCTCGGGGGTTGCGTTACAGATCGCAAGCGATTCTTCGCCTGCACCGCTCTGCCGCAAGGTGTGCATGCAAATACTGCACGCTGACCAAACAGGGGGTGCAGCATCTGCACAGGCGGGACTGCAATATCTACAGAGGTTCTTCTTCCTCAGTTTTCTGTCTTGGCGGTCTTAAATCAGACCCTTAACATCATTTGAATGTAGGGGGTTTTCCGCAGTTTAATATAGTTATACCTTTTACTAAGTCACATCCTCCAGCTCTGACACGACCGAAGATAGAAGATCTGTAGGGAAATGTAGAATCAAGAGCCATAAGACATTGGGTTACAGTTCATGGGAATTTGCAATTTAAGTATATGATGACTGAAAAAGACGTAGATGCGCTGTGAAATGTATCTTTTATCCAATCCACCTGCAGTCTGGTTAATTAAAGCCACCGACATTCTGAAAAAGAGTGTAAAACACAATAACCAAGTGAGTGCTTCCTGATGTTAATGCAGTTTGTAACCCACACCATTCTCCAATCGTCAAAAAGAAATGAAAGAATAAATAAATAAATAAGAAAAAGGGGAGCCTTTTATTTTTGCCATAGCATGGGCTTGTGGCCTGAATCTTCCTCTGAGAAAGCCCTGGGCTGTCAGCCCGAGGTGGTGGGATCTACAGGAGTGCAAAATACTTTTCCATGTAAAAGTGCAGCAAATTACATGAGAAAAATGGAAAAAATTCATCTCAATAAGTTATTCACCGTTTTTCATTATGTTGAGATTTTTCTATAAAATCATCAGGAAAATAACAAAGGGTATTCCCATCAAACCTTCCTTTTTCAGGAAGCAGCATCTGAAAAATATACAGGAGAAAACTGCATCATAGGATGCACAGAGTGCTAGAGATGTTATCCTGTGCTGGAAAAATATTGGAGGGAAGTTTTAAGTGCCATACCTGATGCAATAAAAATACCAATACAGTATGTCCTAAACTTTGTATTCTTCATTTAACAAAAGACACTGCCACAGATAAATATCAGAACAGATTTGTTAATGCTGCACTATTGGCAGCTAAAAACAGATCACTGTAGACTGGAAGACTGAACAACTGCCAACTGGTAATAAATGGATGGCTCAGCCTAAGGATTTACTGCCAATGGGGGGAAAAAGGAGAGCTATGTGAACAGAAATAAACTGAAAGAATTGAAGAAAACACAAAATTTCTTGCAGGCTTCCTTCAAAATACAAATTGGTTGGCAACAGCCAGGGGAAAGAAGAAGAAACCCCTAATAATCTGAAGAAAGCCGCTGGGCTCCTCCTCTGCCCAGACCCCCGCGCTACAGCAATACCCATAGGCAAGTTTTCCCAAATAATAATAAAAAGTTTTAAAAATCTTTTTTCAGATAACATTTGTTTAAACTCTATCTGTCCCAGCAGAGACACAGCTCTTCTGTCTCAATCATCACAGGCAGAGACATTAATACAAATACCTTGCACAGGCATGCAAGAGGACAGGCTAACTCGGAGAGACACCAACACGCACTGCCGGGGCTGGTCCTGCCCGGGCGCGGGCTTTGCACTCCTCCGCGCCCATCAGGCCCTGCGGTGCAAGGCTTTAATTGGATTTAAGGACTTGTCTGACTCTTCAAAAGGCTCACGTTGTTCATTGGCACTGACAGAGTCCCTCGGGATGCACTGAGGTCCTCCCGTTGCATGACAGCATCTTTAAGAAGCGGGGCTGAGAATTTATGTATAGAAATACTGCTGGTCTTGCCTTGGCTGCTCTTGCCATTTCATGGCTTACTACTTTTTCTTAATATAAAGATATGCATACATATACATGTTGAATATACATATATGCATATAATTATACACATATGAAAAAAATACACATCAAGTGCTCATGGCCACGGAACTGCCCTGCCCAAGCTGTGCTTGCTGCGGGATGGATAGAGGAGTGCCTCTCCTCTAATGAGCACTAAAATGCAGATGCATCCTAGTAAGTTCTGAAAATATTAATCACTGAAGCAGCTTCTCAAGATTAACTTCTGAGGTTCTGGGTTGTTCCTCCGCCGTCGCGAGGACCGTGCCTTGCTGGAGCAAGGGTTTGCTCCCACGGCTCTGCAGGACAGAGCGAGGCATTTATCCCCAGCAGAGATGCCACTCGATGCTGTTCATATTGCGAGCTAGATTTGTGGGCATATGCCGACTGTATTTTTCAATATGATTTTAGAAAAAATACCTAAATGGTCTGGAGAAAGGACACCACAGACCTGGACCTGATTCTCCACTTGCACACACAGGGGTGTAATCCATAGAGCAACACCAGCATACAACTGATATAAGGCATCTTATTTTCCTAGAACATTAACTAGACCTACCAGGTACGAATTTCTGTGTGGCACATTATTGATCTTCACACCCCAAATATTAATAATGTCAGGACAAGACAGACAGCTGCGCAGCAGTCTGTCACGGTTAAAGTTACCAACCTGAACTGAAGTCCCAGCGAAGAGGACCAGTCCGTACGGAGGGTGTGAAGCAGCACTAACAAGCCCTGCTAACCCTATTTAGAAAAAAAAAAAAAAAAATCGTCAAAAGGAAGAAAAAGTTACCCAGCAAACTGAAAGATATGAACTTGATAATTAGTTGGAACCAAATTAATATCAGGACGGCTGCCATTATTCTCTGAGGACAACCATTTCATCTATTGTGCAGGTGTACTCTCCAAGAGTGGATCACGCTGATGAAAGACTCCAAGAATTTCAATGACACCTTGAGGGATCTTATGAATAAAATATCAAAAATGGACATCTCCTTTGTATAGGAAGATTTTAATGCAAAAATTGTAACAGGTTTATAAGTTACACCAAGAAAATAAGGAAGGTTTATTCTATCTTTGGCTAAAGACAGACAGCTATTGCCAAGTCAAACTTTTTCATAACCACAGGAGACACTTCTTTCAAAAGCTCACGTTACCTCTGTGCTGGACTCTTATCTAAGCAGATTAACTACACGCTCATAAACCAATAAAACAAGGAATTGACCCTTTCTCCTCCAAGGCCTGAAAATCAGAAAGCGTGCACGAGCAGGTTTGGGTGCAGGATCAATCAAATCTCCACTCTTTCACTGGGCACTTTACAGCAACAGGCAACAGAGAGCAAAGCACAGCAAAAGTGGACTTAATGATATTTAAGGAATAATAGTCTTGTTCTGAAGGAAGGAGAAAACAGTGATCGAGGGGAACAAACTCAGAAAAATCTACATCCATGTGGATATTAAAGTCACTAACCTGGCTGAGACAGACCTTTTTTGTGCCCTAGATTGCATTTGTGTATCACGCCAAAGCGATGCACATCACTTTGGAAATGCCTGATGGTTTGGGGCAGCGAGCACCTACGGACGCCCCACCGTTCCCATTCAGTAAGGGACGGTAAAACGAAGGGGTGTGCTGGTGGCTGATGGAGGGCAGGACAGAGCAGGTAAGGCTGGACAGGGAGGGGAGCGAGCGGCTGGCCAGGGGGAGAGGTGGTGAGGAAGACGACTTCAGGGATATTTTGGTTTGGTGGGGAGAGTGCAGCTGGGCTGGAGAGGGTGGCTCCACAGTCGTCACGGCAGGACAGGAGCAGGATAGCAAAGGATGCTAACTGCAGACGGAGGACAACATCGTGTGAAGCCATGTGGAAGCCAAAACTCTCCCTCATTGAGAAGAGTGGAGATGTTCACCTATAAACCTAAAAGAGCCCCGATGTGCAATTCCCATGATACCTGTGAAATTATCGTCTGCAACCACTTTCCATCAGGTTTTAAGCTCTGCCACTTTGGGGGGGGGTAGGGGGGGAAGAGAAGATAGGAAGGGTTGGGTCAAGAGCAGAGTAATTCCCGTGAAGCATCCCATCCCGGCACAGCCGACGCTGCCAGAGCAGGACGTGCAGCAAGAGGCGGTGGGTGCTTCAAGGGAACGCTCTGGAAGCAAGCACGGTTCGTACGGCTGCTGCCAGGGCTCTTCAATGTCATCTCAGAAAACGCGCGGCGGGTGCCCGGGATGACGGCAAGGAAAGGGAGAGCCACGTAAGGATGTCACTGGCAGGGATGGAGACAGAAGCGGAAAGTCAGCGGCGTGCTGTGCAGTTGCCCCCCCAGCCGCTCAGGAAGCAGGTAGGAAAGGGGAAACGCTGCGCCCGTCGTCATTATGGCTTATTGCTTCCAATTTTCTTTTCGTGGCCGAGATCATCTTTTCTCGATCCACGTAACTACGCCGCTAAAATCCCAGGTTCTCCGCGACGGGCTGCGCCTCCTTCTACGCATTCCTCTGGCGAGGAGACTCTCACAGACATTATGCAGCACGGCAGCACGCTGCTGGGACTGGCAGCGTTGCAAATGTATATGTTTGCCTGCTAATCTGCATCGCGGCAGTTTACGTTGTGTAAGCTGTTTAGGTTCAAGGGTGTTTCACTAGCACAGCTTATTGGGGACTGCATTTTCTCCAGGGTACAAGCCAAGCTCTACATCAAAGCCTGATTGAGCAGAAAATATGTGCTAATGTTCACAGCAGTACTCTATTATAGTATAAGTATGCTTGTAAATATTCACTACATGTTATTACGCCATTTGAACCAAGAATATTGCAGGGTTAAAGGTCGGCCCTAATGCTCTCTCAGGAGGCAGCAGTTTTGAATATAACCAAATGGGATAATGGTCAGGAATACCCAGAGGGGGCAATGTAGCACATCGTAAAGAATTGTGCTGCGAGTTTTAAGTTTTCAGGACAACAAAGATGCCAACGAGATGGCTCATAAGCAGTCATTATTAATGGAATGACAAGGGTAATGTTAAGCAGGATGTCTTTACTATAATAAATCTTGTCCCTGCGCCATTAGTAGTCCTTACAACTGCAAATAGCAGTTAGGTTATAACCTAACATGGCAGAATTTTATCCTCTCAATCTCTAATGTATTTTATAATGCTGTTAAAGTCAGGAATAGCAACTGTTTAAGCTCACTTAATCTGTGAGAAGTTTAAACACGAATTTTAAATGCGAAATCTGCTTTGATAGTAGTTTCTCTTAATTAAATAGATGAAGTAGCTCCTTCTAAGCATACACTGGGCTGTACTAGAGGGTCTGGGGAACACTGTTGAATTTAAAACATTAAATATTTTCCTTCAGATGTAACTCTTGCCTTCTAAAAAAGAGACAGTTTTTATTTTAATTTTAAAAGCTATTTCTAGATTCATTTATGGAATTTTTCTGTTGTTACAATACTGTGATTTTCCAGTCTGGAAAGAAAATGCTATTTTTTTTTCCTTGAAACAAACTCTTCTGAGCAAATAAGACTTTTCTTTTCTTTCTTTTCTTTTCTTTTCTTTTCTTTTCTTTTCTTTTCTTTTCTTTTCTTTTCTTTTCTTTTCTTTTCTTTTCTTTTCTTTTTTTCTTTTCTTTTCTTTTCTTTTCTTTTCTTTTCTTTTTTTTCTTTTTTCTTCCCTTCCCTTCCCTTCCCTTCCCTTCCCTTCCCTTCCCTTCCCTTCCCTTCCCTTCCCTTCCCTTCCCTTCCTTCCTTTCCTTTCCTTTCCTTCCTTTCCTTTCCTTTCCTTTCCTTTCCTTTCCTTTCCTTTCCTTTCCTTTCCTTTCCTTCCTTTCCTTTTCCAAATTCTGTTCTCAACACAGCAAAGTAAATCAACAACTCTTTTCATAAAAATGGCATTATTCCAGATTGACATTTTCTGATCATTCAGAGCTTGATCCAAGGACAATATATTACTTTCAAAATCTTTCTTCAAGTCATAGGGAAAGTAGTAATACAATTTTAAAGAATAAATAAATAAATAAATGGAATGGTATTATGGAAGAGCAATTATTCATCTTAATGTATCAAATTTGGATATGTTAAATGGATTCTGAATCTTAGCTAACTGTTTTATAAATATTTAAACAGCTTCACTGCTAGCTACCCATTTCACCTGCTTTGTTTTTCTTCTACTGATCTTCCAGAAATAGCTATGGAAATCACCAGTTCAATCAACCCTGTGTAATTCTGTGGCAGACCCGTCGTTGCATGATAGATTGAAGCCAGAGTATTAATCAGGAGTCAGCAGAGTATTAGCTAATATGATCAGGACCATCTCCAACCATTCTGGTGTTCAACATCCTCCTTGACAGCCTTTCTTTTCTGAAAGTTGTCAGAAAGCCCACTGAACTTCCAGGTGAAATTTGAAAACTAGCAAAATGAAGGAATCATGATGGTTCTGGCACATCCTTTCAAAAAAAATCCCAACATTCAGAATGTATTTTACCTGGTTAAAAAAATCTGGAAAAATAAATAAAACTGAATTTTCTGGTCCTTGCCATGTTCAGACGGTTATTCTACTGGTCCCTGCTGGCACTGACGCACAACCCACCAGATCCTGCTTCCCAAAGCTGTCTTCTCTGTCTGCTCAAGACCCATACCTCCACCTGGCAATGGGGGTATCCTTCTGTGCAGGAGAGCGATTGAATTTGGCTCTAATCCTTCAAAAACACTGACACCAACTTGAACACAGATGAATACTCCCAAGAATTCTTCTAGGCACTAGTTGTGTTTGTAGTACTGGACTGCTTTTTCAATTTCATTTACAATATTTTTTTTAAATTTTAGCAATTCTAAATTTGAGATAGGTATTGTACTCCCCAAAATAAAAGCCAAGAATAGCTCCCTATAATTTTCAGATCGTACATGTAAACAGCAAGTCTTACAGCATCTTGTAGGTCCATTTTATCAATGGGAAAATGAGATACAGATTGTAGGTGACTTACCCTGCGTCGTTCAATGGTGATAATGAAACCAGACCTCCAGAGAACAAGCCCACTGCTTTAATCCCTGGGGCACCCTGCCAAATTGCACTTTGAGCTGTTGGGAGTGAACTCACCTTTCCTTGCTGCAGTTAGGGTTTGGGGGACATGTCTGAAGACATGTGCCTAGGCCAGGCTGATCCACACTGGCCACCTGTGCTTTAAAGATACACCTACCCACCTCGAATCCACTGAGAAGACTAGATACCTAATGGAGATCACTTGCTTTTCTTTGATATTTTAATGCAGTTCTCTTGTCTTCCCCTTCTATGAATAATAGCAGCAAAACACTTAAGACAGTTATTGAAAGAGCAAATAATTTGGAAAATAAGTAGTTTTGCACACGCAAGCACCGGATACACCTGCATACTCTGAAGTCCACTTTGCAGCCCACTGCAAACAAGCGACCATGGACTCCAGAGCTGGTGCTGCAGAGCTGTAGCTAGCTGGCTGCAATTCTGCAGTATCTTCCAGAACAGGACAGTGTGTTATTGCTCTATTTAATACACTCCACCTTCACCTTTACAAATCCATTCACACTCAGAGTGGACCTAAATGAACCTCTTAAATAAACAGAGGGACAGAACTGGGCAGATGTCCTGATGTTAATGGGGACTCACAGAGCCTTTAGTCTACGCAAGCTCAGCTTCGGCTCTGTGAAAAGACCGTGTAGAGAGAGTCACTCTATTGCCTCTCTGGAGTCAGATACACACACAGAAAGAGACTTTCCTCAAACACAAAACCACTTTTGAACATAATATAAAATTTAAGCCTCAGCTGTTGGGGAAGGTGTAACAGGCTTTCTTGCCATCCAGAATCTGTAGCTGACAACTGGTTCTGCTCTGCTTAAACAAGCTGCATATTTCTTCTCTCCCGTAGGTACACTCCCATCCCCTACCTTTAACACAAAACAGTGGAGTATGTACATTGGCATCCATTGCATATGTGCAGGGCATCACACAGGCAAGAGGAAAACATTGCCACCACTTCCCCTGAAGTGGAAGCCAAGGCTCAGCCATTCACACATGTCGTAAACTCAGTACCTGAGAAAAGCCCTGGTCCCGCAGCTGTTATTAAATATTTTGGCATGCAAAGGATTTAAGTAGCCAAGTGCAATGACGAAAGCAGTCCTATGGGTAAAGAACTAGCTTAAACTAGAGGTTTTGATAGCCCTAATGTCTGAGACAATCTCCTTTCCTCAGTGACCACTATGTCAGGATTTTTTAATACCTTCCACTGTAAAAGATCTTCATTGTGACCTTTATGTTTTAGAAACTCAAAGAGCAGTGAGATGTTAACGACCCACCTCTTCACCCAGCTCTTGGGCAACTGGGATGGCAGATTGGGACCTCGACCCCGGGTGAGTGACCAGGACCCAGCAGAGCCTCAGGAGCTGGTCCAGGCTCAGCTCAGTGTGAGCTGCTGCCCTCCCTCCTCAGCCAGGACCCAAACACATGAGCCAGATCCTCCCTGCCTCCTGGTGCCAGGAGACCTCCCCCAGGTGACAATATACTCTCACAGCAAAAGAAGGCCAAGTCATTACTCTGAAAGCTTTGGGTTCAAACTCTGACAACATATCAGGGCATTTACAGAATGTAATTTCTTGGGGCTTTCTTCTTTTTTAAAGAAGGATGCACACAAATAGCACCAGTCCAATACCATCCTTGAGATGCCAAAGTCAAGCTCTTACGAGCAATTTTCATTTCGTGGACGTACTACAAAAGCACATCAGAAGTTTGATGAAAGCAGCGAATAAAGGAATTTGGCCACCTCAGAAGTGATTTCCAGAAGACCCCCATCTTTCCTGGGGCTTCTCTCAGCTGCCACCCTGCCCAGCACCTCTCCCACGTTGTTATTGCCCCCCTTCCACGCCACGGAGCCGATGGCACGCGTTGCGCAGCAGGAGCGGGCAGACCAGCCGCGAGATGCAGGCAGGAGCCGGAGCGGCACCGCAGATCCGCTTTTCCCACCCAAATGCAAAGCAGAGCGCCGAGTGCTCGAGAGGTCTGCTCTCTGGTGAGGTTCAACATTAAGATGTGACAAGCTCCTTATATACAAGAGGATAAATGATATGCAAAGTCCATACTCTTTGTTCTGACAAGTGTCCAGAGGGAAAATTCTTGAGATAAAGCTGTAGCTTTCTAAGGCACAAGGGTAGGGTGGGCAGAATGAAGATTTTATCAAAGAAGTTAAGCATTGAAACACTAAAAAACACCACATTGCCTTCTCTCTGCGCCTTCCCACCCCCCTTGGTATCCTGCCCTTACCTCCCACCTAGCCATTTGGCATTACTGAGCATCACCCTAGCCCATTGAGAGGGGTTTTTTTTTCTTTTTTTTAATAGCTAAACATGCATAGGAAGAGATCACCACATGAAAAGTCTTTTTTTTTCCCTCTGAGGAAAGACTCAAGAGCTGGTAATATACCTGCCTGGCTCTGGTCTCACATGGAAAGACCACTCTGTGTTTCTGAGTGCCCGGTGATGGGGCAGACACCTCTCTGAAATCCCCGCGATGAGACATGGAGCTCGGCTGGACGCCCACCTCTCCTCTCTATTTCAAGCGAGACACAGAGAGAGAGAGAGAGAAAATAACAGCCAATTTCAGGAAAATGACTAAATAGCGACCAGAGATGTTCATCTGGGTGTGCAGGCTTGGATAAGCCCTAATGCTCCTCCAGAAAAGAAACTGGTGCAGCTTTTTACCCTGCTCTGTTTTAGCACCACGACCCCTTTATATATAGTCTTGCCCGGCCGACGATAAGTCCGAAGAAGCCTTTCCACGCGTGCTGTGAAGGCTGCAAGTCCCCACCGCCAAACTCTGGTAGTACTTACGGCACGCCAAAAGGAGGCAGTTATCTTATCGAAGCAAATTTGGGCATTTTTGAATTAAACCTGGAGATCTGCAAGACATTCTTTGCGTTTGGTATGAAAGATTTTTGTAGCAGGCAACAGATAAATCCAGACATAAAAGAAAAAAACTGTTGATGAAAAGCTCAGTGTGGTTCTTATGTAAATACGACGTAAACATTAGAATTCACCCTTAACTATGTTTACCTCAAAACTGTAGAGCTCATCAATTATTAGACATTGTTTTAATGCACACAGTATGCCCCCATAATATGGCAATAAGTCCCAAAGACTTATGTAAAATATCTCTTTTTTAATCATGTCTAGTTTCATAGACAAAAGTAATCACTAAAAAGCCAGTGGCTACAAAAACTGCAAACAAAATGAACCTTTAAAAGCTAATGACTTAAGGGTGATTTTACAGACATATAAAGTATGTTAGGGGCTTACACTATTTGTCATTAACACATATTTTGAAAGCTTGGCTAATATAATGTGACACAAAATTAGTCAAACACAATTCATGCAATATTGTTTAATTTTACTCCTCATTTAACTTGGTTTTAAGCAAAATCATTATGTCACATGATAACATTCACTTGAACAAGAAATATTTTATAATGGTGTCTGCGTTTAGAAATGAGTTATTATGAGCTACATGCTGAACACATTCTTAACTATGAAAACTATAAAGCTAATAGCTTCATCATATTTTGACAACATCTACATACTTTATGCATTATTTACAAGAAAGATATAAAATGAAACTACTGAATATCTTGCACCATACTTCACAGTCATAGTTAACTGGTTAAAAATATAACACATTTATCTTCCGGTGGCTTTAGATTTGCATAGGAATATTTGCATACCATGTTGCAATGTGCTCTTAATGTAAAATTTAACCTTTGTACTTTCTCTCTGATGTGTAAGGTATACTCATTAAGTTAAAAATAATGGTAAAAATAAGTCTGCTGGTGATATACATTCCACGAATGATTCCCTTGAGTGGTGAGGAAAGGTAAAATGTGGGTGGGAAAACGTTTAATTGAATTAACTCCTCATTTCCTATATTTTTATTTCAAATTTCGCTGGCAGAGCAATTTGAGTGGTATTTGTCAACCACGCGACCCGCACAAAGTTCTACCTTCAGTGCTGAGGCTCTCAGCACCCTTTAATCCTATGTGAAAAGACGCATTTCTAGGTGCAGGCGGAGGTCTAAATGCCTGACATCTTTTAATTGCACGGCAGTTCGCTGAGCATCGGGACTCGACAAGGAGCGTGTGTCTCGGGCCGGCGGTGGAGAAAGGGGTTGCTGTGGTTGAACCTTCGGACAGAGTTCGTAGCTCTTGAATTTGCTCCAGTTTTCTACAACTCAGAAGCCCATAATGCCACTTTTTTTCCCCTCCAAACGGGGCTAGTTCTAAATAACTCCTAAAAGGAACAACCCTATTTTTGGCTGCTCCTCATTTAGGTGATGCTTTTAAAGTAAAGGCATCATCTTTCTGTACGCAAAGGATATTAATATTACAGACCAGAAGAGCATATGATCCACCAGAGCTTTGTGTCATACTCTGAGAAAACACGGATGAATCTGCTGAACGCTACACAGCAGTTTTGCAGCTTAACAGCTCCCAAGCAATTAACGGTGGCACCTTCTATTTTCCTTTCCAAAAAATTCATGCGAGTACCTCCCTGCAATGCTACTTCTGTTACCGGCTGCCGGTTCCTTCTCTATTCCCAAAAAAACCCCCTTTGTGTGAAGAAATTCTGCATGACTTGCTTACGCGCGGTAATTGGACCATTATTTTTTTCTTTTTTAGGGCAGATCTCGTGTTGGCGTTTCTCTGCGCTGACCCACGGACGACCTCCGCCGTTGACCTCAAAGGACTACTTTCTCTTTTGGTAAGAGATAATTCAGTCTCCCTGGTATGCCTCCTGGGCACAGTCAAAATTATGTCTGGTGATTCTGCGGTGTGGGCTACTGTCTGCTAAGGACTGAGCTAATACCACGACGTTCAATTAATTCAGGACCTTGGGATGGCCTTGAACTGCCCTCCCCGACGGGGAATGGCTCCCGCCACATGGCCACCCCGTCCCCGTGGAGCCCTCACCTCTAATAAACACCGCTCTTTAAACACGGGCAGGAGCGTTTGGAGGATATGTAAATGCATTAATTTTTCATAAAGTCAGTTAGTTAGCGCCCGGTACCCGCCGTCGGCTCTGCGACAAGGGGGGACGCCTGGACACCGGGTAGCGATGCTTTGCTGCCGCTGCGAGGGGGATTGTACAGCCCCAGAAAGTTTTAAATAAATAGTAATAGGCTAAATTTTCAGCAAAGAGCCAGGGCAGGAATTCAGCATTGGACTTTTACTTATTTACTGCCTCATCCGGACCTGCTGGTGATGGTTCTTGTAAAGATCCTCAGCGAGGTAAATAAAAGCGCGGAGCCCCAGCAACTGGCTGTTATTACAGCACCGAGCGGAGGTGTACAGAGCGGGAAATAACTCTCCCAGGGATAAATTACATGTGATGAGGGCCAAAAGAATACAGCTCCTATTTCAGGAAGTCTTCCAGGCAAAAGCAGAGATTTGGCAGTTTTAGCGTTCCTTTCAAGACAATACACGTACACCAAAAACATTACTCTTCACAGAGTACCCCAGAGGCCTTTCCAATCATCTGGATGCTCGCAGTTATTCCATTCCCTCAAATTCAACACAGATCTTCTTTATTAATTTTAATTTGTCATCAATAACCTGACAGGCTCTCTTTCGGCAAGAAATACTGTATTAACTGTTTCACTCACTGTGGCAGCTATTAAAAATGTGATAATGATTAGCAGTAATGAGGTCAAATAGAATAATGTGAGTATAAGTTGCTACCAGCGAAATATATAACACAAGAGGATTTATTATGTTCACTTGCTGAAATGTAATTTAAAAACAGGATATTACCACCTGCTATGCTGGCTCATAGGGTTATCCAGATCATTTAAGCATTTCCTGCTAATATGTTTATTTGCTTCTGGCAGATATTACCACTACTGTATTTCAAATAACTACACTTAAAACAAAGTTAATTGTTCCTATCTACTTAATATAAATATGATTATGTAAAGCAATGATTAGATGACTAGCTGGTAAACAAAATTATTTGAGCATCAGTATCATTTAGGACAAAAAATGATGCAATAACACGGAGAGTTGTGGGCAATAAATCAGGTGTGCGAAAAGCAGATCTCCAGTGAAGAAACTTTTTGTGGGCGCTGAGGGGAGATGGGTGAGTGCTGTCAGACCAGTGCTGCTGACACACGGCTCCTCAAGAAGAGAGAGCTGACAGATTTTAAATATCGGGGCAAATTAAGTGAAACATTAAAACTCGATCAATACAAGAAACTGATAGATAATCTCACTACTCACCTGTATTCTCTTAAAAAGATTTCAGCTTTGATGTCCTCATATTACTTTTCAATTTGTTGATCTAAATAGATTAATCCTTGGTTTTCACTGCAGTGACACAGAGCAATTTGACAGGGACCTGGATGAAACTGCAGGTATGCTTGATCCACAAAAGCTTTTTCAGATGAGTTTAATACTAAAAAAAAAAAAAACCCACCTTATTCTCATCTGGTTGAGCTTTAATTTTGAGCAAAGATTATAGAGTTAGGCCAAATTCTGCTTCTGCTCACACTGTTTTAAATCCCCTGAACTAAGCCAGAATTCAACGTTAAACCTGTGCGATGTAAAGCACGATTTAGCCATCAGCACTGAGAGTCTTGCACCCTGGAAAGACAGGCTGGCAGAACTGAAGTCCTGCTAGAGAAAGGAGACAGCAAGAGGATTACTTCTTTTGGGATATAAGTGATAGCTACGCGGTCTGCTCAGCTAATTCTTCCACGACTGGGTTGGAGGGACTTGATTTTTGGAAAATATTAGTCAGCAGTTTTACACTATGCTTTCATTGTCTTTCTTGCATTTGGTTTTTCAATAGAATTTGTTGTATAAATAATAAAATAGCGACAAATGAGCAAAAGCAGCAGTACAAAGGATCTGTACAAGAAGAATGGATGTTGCAAGTCAAGGCAAAATACAAGGCAAAATGTCACAAATAGACATTTTAGAAACAAAAAACAATATGCATGTATACTTATTTATCCTATTTAAACAGTTTTTTAATCTGCCGTATGTTTTTTCATGTTATCTTACATATACCTGTTGAACAAATCCATATATGAAGGGGGATTTCCTGAGATTTACATAACCTTTACTTTTTTAAAAGCTAGCTTCAATGGATAGTGCTTTATTCCTAGCAAAGAAAGAGCAGGCTGGAGTTTGAAGGCAACTGTGAACATGAAGCCCTGAGTTGTTATTAATTGTAAGGTAAAGACTTTCTCCACCTGCATCTTTCCAGACACCACCAATAGTGTCACTTTTCATCTTCATTAAAAAAACAAGACATGTAAAGATTACAAAGAAGAGACACTATATTTTTATATCGATAAAACGGCAGTATGTTACACGCAAAAGAGGTGGACTAGGAATATCGCCATAAAGTTCCTCCCACCACAGAGTATAGGAGATTTGTCTGCCTTTTTCAGCATCTTCTTGCCAACACCAGCAATGAAAGCATGAGGGCTCTGAGCTTCAGCGACACTGAGACCACGGGAAGCCCTAGAAACCATCGTTTCTGTTCCTAGCAGGATGGCATCCATGCAATGACAATGCAAAACTCCCCCAACATGCGATTTCTGCCCTGTAACTAATGCAGAGGGCAAGGCTCAGCCCCGAGACCCTCAGCTCTTGTGCACCGCTAATTATTGGTTGGAGTAATTGAGCTGCTGGAAGACTTTCCCCATGCAAAGTCAGCGTTGAGAGATTAGCACTGAGCTTGCACCACCTCTTTCCCAGAGTTCGCTTTTTGCGCTTCTCAGGAAAAGAAAGAAAGAGGGGGGAAATTAAAAAAAAAAAAAAAAAAGAGGGAGATAGATCAGGGCTGCTCAAAAGTCAAGTGATTGATAACATGGCGTAAGGAAGGGCAGAGGGACAAATTAGGCGGCGACGGCTAAGCGCCCCGCGTGCCATATGTTGCGAGTGCAATTCCAGGAGCGTTGCTTTCTCGTGGCAAAACCAATCGCTGATACGGTGTCGCGGGGAGAAGTCATTAGGGGCCGCCCGCCTCCGGTAACCGTGCCCAGGTACCCGTCAGCCCTCCGCCTTTGTGCTGCTCGTCTGATGTAACACCACCGCTGACTTTACATATCAGCTAAATTTGAATTGATGAATGGTACAGTGTTTGTAATCCTACATCAAGCGGCGCCTGTGTCTGGCATTTATTTGTGCTGTTGCTTTGGCAGCTTCTTCCAGAGCCTCCTCTCATCTGACATGTCAGGTCTACAATCAAAGAGGAATAGTGAATTCACTTTTACAGTTAGGCAAGCTGAATGCTATTACCCATGTATTTGTCACCAACCTGCAGATCCCAGCCTCTAATCTGCCATCTGGATGGATGCTACAAAGTTAAGAGCCAGGGACATGCATTTCTCAGTAACTACCTGCTGTCAGCTATTATTTTAAGGATCCTGTGATTTTCTTTTATTTTGACTAGAAAAAACAAGGCAGCTGCAGTAATAAAAAGGCATATCAACTAGTCACTTTCTGGCAGATTTGTCACTGGTGTGGATACAGTAGTGGTATTTTTTGTTAGCAAATGTATACAGTGGAATATAATATTGTAAATCTGTAGTGCGTTCTTCACAAAGAAAAAAAAAAATCCTTTTTAGAACCTTGTATACCAGTCAACAAAATAAAAAATGAAAACGTATTTGTTTTCACCTTATTGTACACGTGTATTATATTTTTCTTTTACAATATTGTCCATTGTGTGCAACATACTTTGTAAATACTGTGTTTGGTTTTAAAAATTGCTACTGTCCTCCAATTTTAGTACAGTTCTGACGGCTGCATGCCCAAGTCCCGGGCTGTAAATATTTGCTGAGAAGAATCAGAGGTTTTATGTTTGGAGAATCTGGAGAATATGATTAACTTTTCAATTAACAATTGAACAATTAACAATTTTCAAATTAATTTATTATAATAATCCTTTGAAAAAACACAGGCAAGAAATGCAATGATGGAAAACTATACTGGACCAAATTAATCCCTTGTGTGACTCTATTTCAGTCAACATAGTTATATCAGCACAAAATGATAATTAATTGTCATTGATATGAGTATGAAGCAACGGATGAGAATAGTATAAGAGTGCAAAAAATGTATACCCAGTTCAGTTTCTGTGACTGTACACAAGAACAAATTGTTCTACTTTCAAACAACTGCCACACGTCATTTTAGATGATAAAGCAATTGTTCTGCTTTTGCATTTTCTTTTTTTAAAAGTTCTTTGATAAAGATCCTGCTTGTAGTTCTCAGTCTGCGGCTGGATTAAATAGTCAAAGAAGTTCTCGTATGATGTCTTTAGGACATGGAAACCCGGTTCCGGGGGCCCGGGGTGCCCACGGCTGGTGGGACATCCCTGCACTGCTGCAGACACGTGTAAGGCCAGCATCCCACGCACAGCCCCGCTACAACCCATCTCACCCGGAGCCTTCTGCAAGGACCACATACTCTGGTTTTGCAGCGCGAAATGATGCTTTGGCCCTAAAAACCAGGAAACCTGCAGCAAATTCACTAGCCCAGCCCCTGAGCAAATGCTTTCCCCTGGTTGCCACGTCCCCCCACCCACCCCAAACGCAGAAATCTCCCTTGGTGCGTACCCGCCGCAGCCCCCTCCCTCTGCCATGAGCTCCCATGAGCTCATCCTGGTGCCCGTGCTGGAGGTGATGGAGATCATGGACTGTGCAAACATCCACCTCCCAGATCCCCAGCGCCTCATGGTCCATGGGGCTACCGCAGCCAAAGCCATGTTCAGCAAGCAGTGCCGCAGCTGTAGGTAGGATGCTTCAGGGGATTGTAGTGAAAAAGGGAAAATTGTAACTCAGTATTTAAAATCTTGCTGAAATATGTAACGTGCCAACTGACTTATGCACAGATAATCTCTTTAAGCCAGGTTTTTCCCTATTCTGAGTTTCCCTGAAACGTTTTTTCATTCAATGAGTGTTGAGTTCCAGAGACTCCCAGCAAGGGGAAGGCAGGGACGTGGGAAGGGGACTCTCAGGGCCCCTCATTCATTGTCGCTGTGATCTCCAACGAGCTGGTGGTGGGTTCAGAACCTACCTCTGCGTTGGTTAAGGCCAATTTTCATTTCCTGCTGCTCTTTTTTCCTGAAGAGAGGCTTTTTGACGAGCTCAAATGGAGGAACTGATTTCTCGCTTACGGCTGATGAGTTCTCACTAACGATCAGAGAGTGCTGCATACTTTGGGATTTGATTTTGGTAAACATGCACAATTTAGATGTTTATTCAAAAGATTCAAATCTCATCAGTCTCTGAGACAGTTATGACAGCTACAAAAAAGTGGACAAATTGTTGATGGTTGAGGAGCAATCAGGGTGTACAGTGTTTAATGAATTAAATTTTAATAGTACTTTCAGATGATTCAGAGCCATCCGGTTTAGATCTCAGATAGCACATGGCATTATCTGATGGCTGTTACTCTTGTCCTCTTTGTCTTCTTCCATTTCACTTGCTTTGTCTAGTTTTCAATTAGACAGCAAGCTCTCGAGGGCTGGTACCATGCCCTGTGTAATTCTGTGTAACTCCTTGTACCTCTGATGCAAATTAGAACAACTGAGCCCAAAAGAAACAACTACTGGGGAGAATTGATGTGTTTTTTAAAGTCTGAAATAGGAATATTGAAAGACTTTTTTATGAGATTCCTTGCACTTATATTTTCATACCGTAATCAATGAAAATAATTTGAAAATATTAAATGCAAATTCTTCTGTGAAAAATGACTATAAAAGTAGCACCGTACCACTCCACGTTCCTGGACTGCAGACCAAATCTGCTCCACTGACAAATTAATGGATTTTTATTTCTAAACATCAGCCCTGTAAAAGCCAAGCTCAGATCCGAAAACAGCACTGGTGCTGGCTTGTGCAGCACGTGCCACCGGCAGCGGCGAATGAAGATCCTCATTGCAACGGACCGGCTATCGTTTGCTGTCCTCTTTATATAGATGGGCACACGTGGGCATGGGCTGAGGTTTACCCAAGATCACAGAATCAGTTTGCAGCAGATCCACAAGTAAAACCCAGATTTCTTCATTCCTGCTCCACTGTCCTATTTCTGGACCGTGCAGAGTCGTACACAAACTGCAACACAAAGTCAGACCTTGGGGAGTTTCAGTTGAAATGATGAAACACGGATTCACCAGAAAGCCCAAAGGAAGGATTAACTTTCCTGTTTGTTTATTTATTTCTTCACGTATTGAAGAACAGGATCTTTAGTACGGCATGGCAAATGGCAAACAATTGAAAGAAAATCTTCAAAAGGGTAACACTGTCTGTAATGCCAATGCTGTGATGAGTGGTACCTGCCAGAATCTAATCTGGACATCCAATCTGGGGAAGACTTATGCATCTCCAAGTTGTCATAAACCAGATTTTACAGGTAGAAATACAAGTTGCTCCCTGAAGATGCTTTCATTATGCTTAGTAAAATCTGTGAAGGTTCCTATGCAGTTCTGGATACTTACGAACGGTTTTACCAAGATTTCAGTGCAGACAATTATTTCCTATGTCCATTATAACATTGTCCTTATTTGTTAAAGGATGCTTTTAGCAGTTCTTAGAAAACTCTGTCATTGCAGTAGTCCCAGCTGCAGATATTGGGACAGCTTCTCCAATCCGCTAAGGCAATTTGATGCTCATAATTGGCACTTATTGGTCTGAGAGTAGCATAGTCAGTGGCATCTCCTCTGTTGTGCTCGAAACCCCTGCCAGAAGAAAGTGGGCAGAAGCAGAGATACGGCTTCTTGTGCAGGTCCCTCCCGAGAAGAGGTGGGCTACAGGCATGCCAGGAAAATTCGGAGACAGTGGCAGTTGGAGCATAATGAAGCAAGGAGATGGTTGTGAACAGCAGGTCTAATATTTCTAATTCCAGCTGCTATAGCAGCCACCGGGGTTGGCCTCCAAGACCAACCTCCCCACTGCTAGCGCAGCCCGGGCGTATTGGACAAGCAAATGTCAAAGCAAAATATATAATTAGGTTATTCCCACATCTTCATCACACATCTCACCCATCCCTGTGGCCGCTACAGGGGTAGCTATAATTTACACAGAGAAGATACACCTTGGCAACAATAAAAGGAAAAGCCTCATTTCTTTCTCTTATGCTTATACAAGTCACGAGTGACTCTCCAACTATATTTCAGCAACTAAATGAAAAATAAGGTTTAAACTGAATTCTGATAGCAATAGGATTACAGTTGAAACACCGAGAGAACTATGTAAACATCACTGGTAGTATCTGTAAATCCGAGTGCTCTATAAGTCAATCTTCACTCAAATGTGCTCAGTTCAGTTGCAGTTAAGATGAACTCAACCTTGAAGTCTTGTCAGACATATAGACTTGAGCGTACTGGATTTGCGTACGTGTAACTGAAGCCAAATGTCGGCCCCCCAGCTCGCAGCATTTCTGAAGTGTGTGGGCGTACAATCGCCAACAGAGCTGGCCAGAGACCTTCTCAAAGGTGCCTTTGACAGAAAGTGGCTATCCTATAGAAGAGAAATTTTCTCCCCTTTGCCTAAACAGTTTTCACTGTGGAAAAAAAAAGGCCTCCTCATATTTTAAAATCTCTTGGAAAAGCCTATATATCCTTGATTCATAGGATTTTGGGTTTTTTGAGAAAAGTATATAATCAAAACATCTAAAACAAGCACACGTTATCACTTTAAAAATACTATCTGTTTTTAATGCTTTCTTTGACTTCCTAGAGAGCAGACCAGCTTAAGACCTCTTACTCCACGTAAAAAATACGTGGAGCACTTAGAGAGGCAGCTTGTTTGCGCTTTGCTGAAAATATCACGTCTGAGCAGAGAGGTTTTGGTGAAATGTTGCAGTCGGCAAAGTTCTTGCTGGGTCATTTCACCGAAGTGATATTTAGGTGTAAACGAGAGGATGCATCAGTTTGCGGGAGAAGGTTACGGCTGGATTCACCTTTCTATTGCGGTCCATCCACCCTGAGAAGCAGACAGCGATGGGCAGCACCCGCGTGCACCGGCTGCCAAAACCAGCCAGTGGTTTGCTGGGAGGCTCGGCAGCAGCTTAAGTCCTGCCATTAGGCTTTCCAAATTGCAACGAGTTTATTCTGGGCAGGAGAAGAGCAATCTGCATGCTTTATTTATTCTTTTCAGTGCTGTCAAAAGATCATTCCTTTAGAGGGGGCATGAGGGTTCAAATCCTTGCATGGAATGTTAATCTTCAATATGAAAGAAAACGTAGGATTAGTTAGTATGAAATTCTGCTAATAGATTAAAAGACTCTCTTGCAACCTTTTAAGGTTATTTATTAGTAATTTATTAATACAGTTAGAACAAATACGACTGTTGTTTTCAGAATTCATTTTTCAGGCTGCAGACTTATACCAGATGACACTCGGGCTCCGGCTCTTTGGGAATACACATCAAACCCTGGTTCATAATTTATGTAATGACATATACTTGGACACTGATTAGCTACCTTATCAGCCCTGTAATAAAGGAAGCATAACCCCTAGTTTATCATTCATTTATCTGAAGTCATTTTGAATAATATCACAAGATTGTAATGTAATCATTATGCTGTACAGCATGTGTGGGCCAGTACACTACACTGTCAGTGTCAGAGGACTGTCATAGTTCATACTACTTAATTTGCTCACTTCTTACACATTTATGAAATTGGAGTCAACAGTCTGGTGGAGCAGTAATATTCCGGGCAAGAGACTTACACAAATTGTTAATAGGGTGTTCAACGGGAGTGTGAAGAAGCACGAGACAAGACAAAAACGGGTTTCGTGGTGGAATTGAACGGGTGGTCAAGGAGCAGGTTGAATTTCCCTCGACGTCCTCCATCCAAAGTACCCGCAGACTTTGTTGACGCTTTCTCTGGGCGTGAGAATGACGTTTCCCTTTAGACAGCTTAAAAGCCCTCTGCAAGGCAACGGGATTTCTTCATTGTCTGTAAAGCTGGGAGATTTCCTGAATCAATCGTGGAGCTCGCAGTGAGGTCTACAGGCAGAATAAACGCCGGCGTCTTGCATCTCGCTGGCTCTGGAGAGGGCAGAAGGCAAGGGGCGCATGAGGAGATCTTGCAAGCTCAAGCACAGCCTCGTCCTTCTTCCCGGGGCTGCTCGTGGGTTTATAACCAGCTTTCACAATATTTTATAGTTTTATTTTGGAGTCTGAGTTTTTGGGACTGGTGTTAATTCAGGGTTTCAGCTTTCACTTTCGGAAAAGGGTTCTAGCCTTTGTGGGCTAGGAGACAACTTTGGAAACGTGAGCTGGTAGTGTCCCAAAGAATCAGAAAAAAATCACTGTATTTATATATATTTACATACATTTATGCTGGTCTCATGGCATTCAGTGCCCAGCTTTCCATTTTTTGAGTATCTGAGGTGCACAAGACCTGTAAGATTACAGCAAAACCTAGCAAGTCTTACCCAGAACAGGAGGCAGAAGCGAAACACCAGCAACGATGGCTCAGTACCTGCTCGTCACCTGGCCCCGCCAGGCTGTAAGCTACATTTACGTCCTCTCAAGCCTTAATTTCACGGATCTGGCCAGATCCCTGCTGTCGGCATCCTGCGGCAGGGTGCGAGCTGACAATATATGGGAAGAGGAGAACAAACAGCAGGTTAGCGTCCAAGGATGAGAAATTGAGGATTTGGGGGACTGTTCCTGCAGCTGGCCAGGGGCAGGCGGAGGGGGGCCCCGACGCTGCCCGGATGGTGCCGTCGCGGACCCGCAGCCCTGACAGATGAGTGGGGCTGATGGATAGAAAAGCTGGTGACAAGTTGCACGGAGATAATGATTGCTGGGCAGCAGGAGCCATTAGGGTGTCATGGAAAAACCCCAAGATTAATGAACAGCGCAAGTTGGATAAGTAATGAAAAAAAGGGAAGGAATGGAAAGAGTAGCATAATGTTTATTTTAAGATAATTAATCAAAAGAAGCGAATAATTAAAGCTGCAGTTATTTCCTGACATCAGTTTAATGAAATTATAACTGCAAAAAATAAAGTAGAAATAAAACATAGCGCTGAGCATCAGTCTCCCAGTGGAAAGAGTGGAAGGGCCCCTCCAGCCAGCCCCAGCAGAGCTATCGGATGGATGATGTGAAATGTCTTTTGCTTCTGTGGTTGCCAAACAGATCCGCATGCCATCCTTTGGAGCACTACTGTTCATCCGTCAAATATAAATAATTATTTCACGAATAAAGATTAAATGTTTACTGTAAAAACAATTAAATTTGTCTCTAGTACTTTTTAATGTAAGACAGTAAAAGCAAATGATTTAATCATCAGTCTTGCATCCAACAGTTATTCACTACAAATGTAATTCTATTTAAAATTTTATTTCTATTAGAATTAAAACGTATTCCACAGCGCCACATTCCTCCACAGATTTCTTGGCAATCAGAAACTCCTCAATAAATTTTGACACTTGAGTTCAAAGTTGATGTTAAAAAGAAATGATACTCAGCACAGAGAGCAGCAAATTAGCTTTGAATACAGAAGAGGGGATGGGGTCAGTGGGGGGGCGGTGGGATGACCAGGGCCTCGCAGGGCACTACCACGCTGTAATTCCTGCGGCGATCACACTGCGAGCGCTCGCTTTGTTAGTAGCAGATGCGTGATGAAGATCAAATGATATTAAACGAGCGTGATTGCATCAAACCCGGTCTGAAGGAGACGATGCAAAAAAATAAAAGGAGCGTGCGATGCCCCGCACAGCTGGAATAGCTATGTAACCGCATGCAAAAATGGGAATAAACCTGAAATAGGGATCGTCAGCTGAGAACCACATGGTACATAAAACAAGCCAGGCCTCCTCTGAAAGACTGAAAATTTAAATATGAATGAAACTTCTGAAATTCTGCTTCGTAAAAAAAAAGAAGTCTTAAGATTGCAAGAAACAATTCACACTTCAAACAGATTTTATTACATTCTGAAAATAACTAATGTGTCAAATAAAAATGAGCAAAAGACAAAGGCAGCAATACGTGCAAAGCTGCCATAATCTCGTTCAAAATACTGCAAAACATCACTACAATTTACAAATTAAATACACCTAAACCATAACGTAATCTGGAGGGTTTTGCAAATTTCATAGCAGAAAGAGAAGCCAAAATTGGGATAAAAAATATTCTTTTCTCATTTGTGCAATGGCTTACACCATTGTAAGGTTTTTCTTCCTAAGGTAAAGTCATTGACAATTCTTGCTATAGAAATGAGTTAGCAATATCTGGTGGCACTCTTGTACGTCTGGTGTCACAACAACTTCACTTAAAATATTATATGAAGTGAACTTTTTCACAACCTGCGACCAATCCAAGTGCTTAATTGGAGAACAGTTCAGCTTCAAAGGGCATTTATTCCCTCAAGGTACAAAAATAAAGCAGAAAAACATGTTCTGGATGGTTAAAAATTTCAAAGCCTTGCTCAAACACAGCTAAATAAATTAGAAAATCTTTTGAATATTTCTGTATCAGACTTTTTCATTATATCACTCTTGAAGCACTTAAATAACATTCCCTTTTTTCTGTGGATACTTGCAAAAAGTAATTTTTCAAGCATTTATCCATGACCATATTTGCTGTATTGCAAAATAAATAATGTAATATGTGATGTAACTGTAGAAAGAAGCAGACTTTATAAGATGTGATCTAGGCAAGGCACAGATATTAGACCACATAGTTTCAACATTTGCTTCTAAAGGTCTTTGAAAATGTTGTCAATACCGTCTTCTTGAGAGATGCAAGTGCTACAAAGTACAATTTCCTTCAAATTGTACCTTCACCACCTTTACCAATAAAATGCAGGTAAAATTTGAATAACGTGATGTAACTTCAAATAATAATTTATGCCGCACCTCCCATCTGCACATCTTACTCTGTGATAGATAGCGAATTACGTTATTACCTAGCCTTGAATGAAGAGCTCTTGGGAGAAATTACTGGATGCATTCAGGCACCTACATCACCTTCAGCTTGTGCCCAGCACGGTGCAGGACAGTCCCCGCTGCTTTCCCTCCCCGGTAGCGAGCATTCATTGCCTTTGCAAAAGGATCGGTGCCTCCTAATCCTTTCTTGAGCATAGTCCCTCCCTGGGCTCTGATTACTTTTCTTCTCCCCTGTCTATTCTATCATCTTTCAAATTTAATACTGAATTTTTATTTATCATTTTCACTGGGGTTGAGCACCTGTGTTTTCAAATGGAATATAAAACAGATGTGAAATAATTACGATACAGCATTCTTTCACAGGATTGAAGGCACGTTCCTGGCACCTATTATTCTAATTTTGCTCCCTTCTGAGGTCATCTTTTAATTTCATAGTATTCTATTCTTTCTGAAATAGTGACAAACAGGGAAAAAAAATACGCCTGAAGTTTCTCCAGGATCTATTCATGTGACTATGGCACTCGGAGGGGAAGGAGGTAGGTATCTGCTTTACTAATGTACCAGTACGCAGCATAAAAGGTAACAAGACAGCGTTAAAAGCGTGGAGCAAACATTGAGTCAGCTCACAGAGCCTGTGTGTATACTTTTTCCAATTTCAGCTACACACCTAAAATCCTCGCAGTCCAGAAAGGGCGGCCAAATTGTGTTCCTGGCACGGAGAAGCCTGTAAGCCCCAGCCTGGTTTTCAAAAACACTTGCTGGTTTTCAAAAAGTAGGAAGGCGTAAATCACAACCGCTAAAAACATAGACTTTGCTTGCAATTAATCTTTACGGGGATGCTGTCAAGTCCTCAGGATTTTAATTACCGTAAAGTCAAATCTTCTTTTATTAAGCATTCCAGCTGTACTGTGTTTTGCTAAGAGTAACACTCTTCAGCTCCCGCTAATTACCAAATATACCAAATATACCAAAACTTCCATCAAACTCCCAAATACCAATAAAGCTACTCCTGCAATAGCAGCCTCCCCATTATTTCCATTTACCTTTTTTATCTGAAACTTCATCAGATTCCCTCCTCATTGCCCCGTGTCCCCCGCCCCGCCCGCCCCCGGTGCTGCCACAAGCCCCCTCTGGCCCCCCGCTGAGCCTCGGGCGACCTGCTGATGCGGAGATTGTTCCATCCCAACACAGGGAGGCAACGAAGGTGGGATGGACCGGGGCACCCGAGCTGGCACAGCATCCTCCGCCTGGCAGACGGCACGCCGGCAGCCGATACACGACGCCGGGGACGGCTGCCGCTCTTTCCCTTTGCTCCCCAAACTGGCCTCTGTGTAACGTTCTCAAGGGTCCAGCTTTGATGCTGTCTCCGGAAAGTGTCCCAAGAGCAGACCTGACACAAAGCCAAAGCTGGCACTCGACGCTTGACAACACCACTTACCCCTAACTTTAGCGAAGTTGCGTAGGTCAGAATTGGTCACTCAGCGCCACTCGTGCTAGAAAAAGCTGTTGCCCGCTCCTAAACTACACAAATCTGTCTACAGCAGAGGCAGTTCATCCAAACAGTCCTCCGACAGCATGTTTTGCTGATAAACCTATTTCTGATAATATGAGATCTAGTTTCATTAAAAATAATGAAAAAACATTTGATAATATGATGAGATCTATTTTCATTCTAAAAATAGTTCTCATCATTTCTGTTCATATATATTGCAATCTTCTTACGATTCTGATACTGAGTAATTGTTGGTCACCAGCTATAACCATCTCTCCTAGTAGCTTTATTTTTCAGTAGCTGTTCAAGTGGTAAAAAGAAAAAAAAAATAGCCTTACTCTGTTGACTTTAATTTACAATTGCTCATTTACCGTAAGTGACACCCGTAATGCTTCTCGCAGTGAGCTCGATGTGCTCTTACTTAAAGTGGTGAAAGCAGGGAATAGGTTTTGGAAGTGGACATGGTAGCACTGCAGTAAGGCTAATGATTAAGGTTAGAACCAGAACCAGTTAGTTATTTACTATTAGAGATTTTAACACATGATCTATATAGTGCTGCAGTTGCAGACCCAGAAAAGAGCCTGATGACGACGGCACCCTTTTAGCTAAGCGTGTGCTTACTTACCTGGTAGTGCTCTTTTAAAACGGAAATCTTTCTCCAAAACCAAAAGATGATCACAGTTATTCTGCAGCCTGAATTACAGACAACTTTATTCTATCTGCACTAGCACAATGCGAAAAACGCTTACATTGGGCTACATCTATCACATAATTAATCCCAACATTACTACATGAAATCTCATGTGTGATAATATTTTCCGGAAATGTTATGTTACAAAAAGGTCAAATATCATATAATTTTTCTGCTGGATCCTCCTTCGAGCCATGTTTACCCTAAGATATTAGGTTCCAGAAGGCAAAAGGAACAATAGCATTTGAGAGTCCAGTGAATACGGGTTGATTAACTGACACGCAGGTACCTGCCGAGCCGCCGCAGCTGCCGCTTTCGGAGGCGGCACACGTTGGAGGAGGCACAGCCGAGCCTCGGCACAGCCGAGGTGGCTGGGGCAGACAGGCCACCTCCAAGGAGAACAGCATCACTTGAGCCCAAATGTCCACCTCCCCACCAAAGTCAGCCTCTTTGCTAATCCCTCTGCTTTTCCAGGGAGCTTCGCATCCATTCGGAGCTACGGTTGCTCTACCAGGCGTGTGGCCTTACTGAAAGGGGGCTCTAAACATACATGTTAAACCCTAACACTTGCACATTATGGACACAATAGTCTTTTGTCTCTACTATGGTGTGTATATCGATATGAGAGCTACTTCCCAGCAGATCTAGCCCTAAGGGTGGGACAATGCCACTGTACATTTTGCTCATTGCTTTTTTTCCGATCACTGTGTGTCTGCAGTCCTGAGCCTCGCCATCATTTTGGTTTGGGATCTGCCTTTCCAAGGAGAGGTTCAGCACTGGAGTACTAGAGGAGGAAAATATGCTTAAGAGATGTCACCCTCTCATTCTCACCTTTAATTCAACAGCGAAAACTAATACACCAGGCTGCATAATACTTGGATTTGTTTCCCATTCAAAAAAACCCCAAACTCTGCTTCACGGAGGTCTTCTCCAAGTAAAAGCCAAAGTCAAGAAGGGATGACAATGAACCTTATCTAAATTACTCCACTTCCCCCTCTCACCAACCTGTTCTCCCCATGAGAACAGAGGTGCAGAGTAATGCCTCGCGCTGGGAACCTTCAAACGATGGGCTTGATCAACCATTCCCATTTGCTCCTCTGTGAAAACAATAAATAAAACATGCTGAACCAGAACCATCACCTAAATGTCCTGATGATACACCTCCATGACTTCACCTATGGATTTATATGTTATTAACAGGACCTGCTGTATTATTTGTAAACATCATACATCATCCATAGGAAAGCTAAGGCTTACAGCAGGTTAGGCAGCGATTCCTGTCTCCATCCCCACCAGGAAAAAACATTGTGAAACACAACCGTGGATGGAGCTGCCAGCGACCGCAGCCGCTTCAGGCTGCCCACGGGCACACTCCCTGCTCCGGGAAGAGGGATCCTGCCTTGTCCTCCCAAGAGTTGTGCTCTGCAAAGCAAATTGAGGAAAGTAAGGCCCCTTTTTTTAAATTTATTTTATGGATCTGACCCAAAACCTACCGAAAGCGCAGGGAGCATACTGAATTCTTGTGGCCTTTCGCCCCGGTGCTGCAAGTCAGCAACAGGCAGGATCTAAAATAAAACTCTACCTTCCTTATGTGTAAAGATTAAAGTATTGTCGAACCATGAGAAAATGTCCCTTTCATTTCAGTATTGATTAGTCTTTATTGAACATAAACAGTTCTGCTAACTCTGGCTTTGGTGGGGGTTGTTTTGTTTTGTTTAGTTTTGACTTCTTTCATGATTTCAAGTGCCTTTGATGGTAATTTTCATTTTGCTTAACTCAATCAGCTATTGAGAAAATCCAAACTGAGATGCTGAGTCCTTAAAAAGAACCTGTGTTTTTTCTATTCTTTAAAAAGTACTACTGCCCGTATTTACTCTGAACCATCTGCTACATGTCTAATTAAAATATATTTGTAATGAGCTTATTAGTGCACAGAATATGTCCTGAACAGGATGTCAGTCAAGAACCGATTGTTTTGGCAGATAAGATACCTTAAACTCCTATTAGTTTAACAAAATAATGTATCGGTATTTTCATCCTGTATAAAAGCAAACGCAGAGAGGGCAGGCATTCACATACTTTTTGTAATAGTTTCCTCTTCAGCTATGTTGCTGTTCCTTTCTAATATAGAGTCAGATGGCCTCTTATAATTGCAGTATCAAATCTTTGCCTCAGTTTTCAACTGCAGGTGATTTCAAATGATTAAAGATGCACAACAGGGAATAAACAAAAATGCTTACATGCAATTATTTTTAATTAGTATTTGGCTATAAAGTGTGTGCCTTCATAAAAAAGTCTGTTATTCACATAAACATCTGTTACCATACACACAAGGAAACACACTGTAAGTCTGTCATCACATCACCAAAACAGAAAATACTAAGGAAGGCTGGACAGGAAAGCCAACACTTTGAGTTTTTAAACAAAAGATATAAGCATAACTGCCAAAACAGACACTGTACCACACCTTTCAATTAGCGTAGTTCACAATCAAAGGAAGAGCTATTACCAATGGAATTATACTTGAAAATGTTAAAATAGATGGAATTATTCTTTGAAAACAATGGAATCTGTAAGCACAAGACGATTTCAAACTCTTTACTAATTTTGCACCAGCGAACATAATCAAAACGCTTCCTGTTTGCACAGTATCTCTGGGTACTCTTCTGACAACTTTTTTAAATCTTATTTTTGTTCATTATTTAAGCCCCCTCAAAAAAAAACCCTCTGCTGTGGCGTTCGCACATAAATAAACCTGCAATGTTCAGTTCTGGCCTCATTTTACAGAAACCGACTCAGGGACGTTGACATATTTTAAGTAAGCATGCGACAAACAGCAAAGTAAGAGAGATATACAGAGTGATATAAATTAATACCACAATAACTGATAGGTGGAGATAAGGTTGCTCTGCGGAATACCGAGAATAAAATGAAGAGGAGGTGTGAGAGTACCTTGCACATGAATTACTGAATCGGTGGGAATTGCTGAGCTCTGCTCCGAGGAAGCTCTTGGAAATGCCGTGCTGCCGTAACACCTCCAGCAACCGAACTTAACACATTACTTCCACCAACAGAGAAATCTGCAGCATTAACCACGCAACTGAAGAGCCCAAATAACACAGCTCAATTTGCATGAAAATAAAATCAATTGTTTAATTAAAAAGCACACATGACAGTATCTGCCGGTTGTGCCTCGGCGTTATCTATAGTTGGATCTGAGGTGGAAAGAAATCACTGCACCTCAATTGTGGCTCTGCTGGGACCAATAACTAATCATTACAGCAAAGCCAACCTGGGGGTGCTGATCATCAGAAACATGGCTGGAGACACCACATGTAATCCTGACCCAGCACCTTGACCCATTAATTGTGCGCACAAATCTTTCTGCATATCCTAAGAGAGCTCATGTGTCTTAAAATCCTTCCTTCACGAGCTGTTAATGAATGTCCTCTGGGTCTGGCTTCCTATTCAAACCAGTACGCCTTGGCCCAGAGAGAAGTCAAAAGTACCCTCAGAGTTTATAATGGCAAAGATGACCCTCTGCGAGAAAGCAGATCCGAATCTTTTCCAGCTCCCTTTGATTTACAAGCCTTCTCTTGCATATCAGCATTTCATATATCTTCCAAAGTGTCAGAAATATGAAAGTCATACATTACATGCAAAGAATGGCCCAGTTCATTACTATCATTTTATTTATTTAACAAATACGGTATTTAATCAGAAGAAACTGACAGCTACAATTGTTTATTGCAATCATACAACACAACAATAAATAAACATTGCACATTAAGCAGTAGGTAGAAGGATAACTGAAAACATCCCATATAAAAAATTCTTCCTAAGAATTCCTCACTAACGGACAGTATTTGTAAATCTATTGACAAAGAGCTCCAAAAAGATGGAGCAGTAAATAAAACACGTGAGACCAGACAAGGTAGCTTTTGCATTCAGATAAGCAAATTAATTTCTGGGTTGACTCCAGAACAGAACTACACTACTTCCAGTCGGCTTTGAACTAATACAATAACATATTACACACTCACTCGTAAATAATAAAAGCCACGTGAAAGTCTAATCTGCCTTTAAGTGATAACCAATTTTCCATAGCACAAAATGCAAGTCACCGCTTCTGGGTTCACGTCCATGACTTGGGGCAGGGTACGTTGCAACCAACCCTCACCAACCTCCACTTCACCCACTGGCGTAGGGTCCCCTCCCCGGAGAAGCTGGACCATCTTATGGCCTATAGTCCTCAACTTTTTCTTTTTTCCCTTCTCTTTTGCTCAAGTGACTTTCCGTTCTCAGCTTTGTGCGTCCTGACTTAATTGCAAAAAAGCAAGGAAAATGTATCTCCATTTCAAAAGCTTCAGTTTTCACGTCTCCCCCCCGCTTTCTGCAAGCACAAGGCAAGCAGTTTTAGCTTTAAGACACCTCTGCTTTCCTAACTTCAGTGAGAGTTTTGCAAGAGTTAGTGGAGCAGGAGTGTGTCTCAATAACTGTGACAGATGGCTGGGCCTGAGAGAAGAAATAACCATTTTCCTCCTGAAATTTGCTGCAGTGCCATAGCAGGGAGATGCTACCCTTCACCGCGTAGGACTCCCCAGGTTGAGAATAAAGTCAGCACTTTTCTTTATTTCTCTTCTCGTTCGCTCTTCCCTCTGGTTTAAAAGCACCTATCATCCAGCTCTGAATGTTAACATTGAGGGAAGAAGTTTTAACTCCTCGTCCCTTAAGACAAGGCAAACTCTGAAGGAAAAGGTAAACAGATCAATCCCGGCATCCCGGCAGCGCCTGGCCGGGGGGGTTGGCAGGACCTGTGCCAGCAAGCATCGCCTGGGGACGGCAGGGACCCGCCACCAGCAGCACGGACCTGCACAGCCTCCTCACCCTCTGCCCCCTCCAAGGACCGTATTTATTTCTGAACGTACAGGTCCTCGCCATCGCCGGCATTACACGAACAAGCCAAGAGGTTAAGGGTCCTGCGCCAAAGCCCGTCGTGTCCTTTGACACCTAACGTAGAGCGGGGGGACTAATGGCTGCTCAAGAAAGGGCTATTTCTACGTCTACTGCATATTTCTCAAATTTAAACTTTGCGAAGGAATCAGAAAGGAAGGAGGAAAAACCAGATGAAATGGCTATTTCACATGGCTATCCCCCTTCCACATGACAGCCAGATCCAGCGTCCCATTTCCAAATTCCCAGGAAATACAGCTTGGAGGTTTCAGTGGGTGTTAGAAGAGGAAATATTTCATTGTAGGAGCAACCCAAGAGATCAAAGGTGAGGTGGATTGCTGGATCCATAGGATAACTGAGGCTGGCAGGAACTCTAGAGGTCACCCCACCCAACCTCCCGCTCACAACAGGGCTAACTGCACAGCTAGACCTGGCTCCCAGAGACTTGTCAGGTCCAGGCGTGGAAATCCAGCACACGGATGCTCTGTGGGGCATCACCGCCACACCGGGGCAATCTCAGCCATCCCAAGCAGCATCCCCGGGCCCCAAACCCTTCCCCTCCAGCGCTGAACGGCGTGGTGTCGGCACAGACCCTGCCCTGTCCGACTGCCGGGAATGGGAACAGAGCTGCGAGCAGGTCCCTTCCACAAATTATCTTCTTGGACCTAGAAATACCTGCCAGGGAAAGATGTAGATCAGGGACAGACCAAACCACGTCCGTAGCGTTCAACATGTCAAAGGCGAAGAGCCATCAGCGGTTTCAGGACCACAAAATAAATTGACCAGACGGCACTGGGCGACTTCTGGCTCCTGCCACCGACCAGAGGCAGACACCGCATCCCAGGTATGCATTCAGACAACGCTCTCCTGGGGTAAATCAACCGGACAGAGAACACCAACCACATCATGAAATCCCTGAAAAAAAGGCATTAATTATGTTAAAGTTCAGCAAAAGATTAATTATTACGAAAGTTGAAATAACTCAGAATTCAGATAAGACTCTCTTTTAGGCACTTTTAAATACAGCCCCTATTCCAAACCCTGCAAATAACGTGCACCAACCTCGGAGTATACTGGGATAGTAAGTATGTCCTAACGCATATATTTCATCTGTGTGGCCACAGTCTTTAAACTGAAATCCCTTAAGGTGTGAACAAGCACATCTCAGTCTGAACTTACAGAGAAGGAAAAATAAAGTGAATTGCACTTCAAAGAGTAAAGGGACGAAGGAGCCACAGATGACGGCAACCGAAAAGTGACCGCCTCCTCCTCGCTAAGTGGAAAATGCCACAATTCCTCAAATAGCTTTGGTGGCTCCAGATATTTTAGTTTCAAGACGCATGAATACCAAAAGGAAAATGCTAAAGCTCTTTTATTATTTATGTGGCTTAATTGTGAAGTTTTGTTTACTCACCCACCATTTATTTTTTTTCCAAAAGAAGTTAATGGTAGTGACAAAAATATTAAAGCACTGTATCCAAGAAGGTTAAACCTCCAGTACAGTCTGCTTGAAGGAGGTAAGTTGTAGCTCATTGCACTCGCTAGGAACTCAATGCCTTCTATGAATGAGATGCTTCAAAAGCATTTATAAGCACTAATTAATGCAAGCCCTAGAGATAAACAAAGCAGTGAGTACCAATTGTGCCTGCAACAATGTGAGCTTATTGTGAGGACTTCAGGTTGAGTGTCACATCTTTGAAGAAGGAATTTTAGTTCTTCACTTTATAAATTAATCTGTCTCCAGAAGCCTATTATTCCTCTAACATGCAACTTAAAAACAGGATGTATTTGGGACTTTCCCATTGAGGGAAACATGAAATAATGCTACAATACTTAGTGTCTGCTATTGTGCCAAAAAATCTCCTGCATCTTTGTGAAGTTTAACTCAGAACCAGCTGATTCCTTGAGACTCTCAAATACCACTTCAACAACAAGTACTATCTAATTTCCACGACCATAGAGAAAAATTACAACTCCAAAGCAGCCTTGCAGCCCAGAAGGCAAATACAAAGAATCCAAGTTTACATGTTTGTTGGTTTTTTTTTTAGATCTCATGATTACAAAGCAGCTAGCTTGATGGGTCGGGGAGGGGAGCCTTTATCAACCACTTTGTTAATTATATGCACCACTTGGTTTTATTTTAAACTTTATCTAAAGCTTTGCAACGGGCTACCCCAGGTGCTAGCAAATGTAAATGCCCAAAAGCAGTACCTACACTGGGAAAAGAATAATAAGAGCACAACTTTTATTTGCTTTGGGAATACTTTGGAAAGGCAATCAATTTCTGGAGGAATCATGAGGAAGTACAGTAAATATCCTTCTGGAAAAATAAGGAATATTGACATGTGGTGTCCAGGTCACTGGTAGTATTTCAGAAATCTTATACATGACAGCTGCTTTCCTTTTTTGCTGTTATTTTAACCAGTCAGAGCAACAAATGTCCTGGTTGCAGAACTCTCTCTGATTCTTTTGAATGTCAGAGGTTTCACGGTTTTTTTAGAACTGGGGGAATCTCAAAGAATGACACTTTCTGTTCCCATTTTTCTGCTTATCTGCCTTAACATTTCCCAGAATTAGGTAGAACCTCCAGTACATTTTGTAGACAGCATGAGATGGAGGGTTTCTTCCTTTTCCAGCACGGGGCTGTCACATCAGAATCTCTAAGAACAGTATTATTTAAATGTTTCAGCAAGAAGACTTGTCGAGCCTATTTTTTTCCTGCAGCGTCTATCTCAGCGTCCCCCGATTTCCCGTTTCCTTCTGCTGGCCGGGATCCACCAGGAGATGACATCTCATCACTGCTGCACTAACGCCACAGAGCCGTAAAATCAGTCCCTGCCTGCTCGTACGCACCTCAGCGTGTTTCTTGCAAGACAAGATAGTCACATCAATAATATTTTATAAACTCCTTTTTTATGCATGTTTTCTATTTTTCTGCTAATCCCTAATTAGCCGGAGTGGCTGGCCAAGCCACGGTCCTTTGCACAAGCAAGCTGGATCGTTTGCAGGGGTAGGGACTGGTCCTCACAGTTTTCTTTGAAGAGTTCAAGCTAATTTACTAGGAAAACCACTAAATTATCGCTGTGCTGAGAATAATAAATCATTAACAGCCAAAATCTCTGCTTCATTCTGGCAAACAGAAATATTTATATGGATGCCTAAGTAGTACAGGAACCATCTGCACCCCGGGGGGGTATGTTTGCTCCATCTCAGACAGAACGGGGTTGGGAAATGTTTGGTAATTTCCTTACTCTGCTGCTACATACTACATTCACATGCATTTGCTATACGCATAGTAAAATAAGTGTTTACAATTTTACTCATGCAATATTTTTCAGCTATTTTTAATCTCTTTCTGTATCATTTTCAACACAAACCAGAGTAGCATATGGGTCTCAGGTTTAAAATTTTCCCTTAATTTTTTTTTTTTTAAGGCTTCCAGGTTCACTGTTGTCAGGTTTCACTGTTATAGCTGTGAATATTTTCTCTGCAAAGCTGAGAAGAACGTGGTGGAAAGTACCCCATGGCTACTGAGGAGCTTCTTCTTATGGAGAAGAGATCCATGAACTTCACCCCTCTCTATCGTCACAGGCTAGAAATAAATATGCTTTTAGCCATCCCATTTGTGCCTCAACCTTTCAGCACCCTTGCCACTTATCACATTTTTCAAGGTCACCCACTAACACCATCTCCCCAGTTGCCAAATCGATACAAGCAACATCACACTTCCCACAAAAACAGTTCTGCTTAAATTCAAGCCCCATAGAAAAAAAACCTTACCCTGCAACAACTCGGATGTCTCTTTCGTAAGAACCAAAGAACCCAGGTCATATTCCTTCAAAAACAACGGAGTTACACCATTAACTTGGAGTGAGCACCAGGACAGGCATTCAGGACGTCCCTTTGCAACCCAATTAAGTAAATATTGCTTACTTTTAAGCAGGGTTAGTAAGCCTGTGCCTAAAGTTAAGCACATGGTCAAGCACTCTGATGACTGTGGGTTTAGCACTGCTCGGCAGATTAGGCAAACCGAAGCTGCCACTGAAGGCGCGGAGGCTTTGTTTAGGCAAGGACAGTGTGATTTAGTTCCAGGAAAAGTAAATACCTACATTGTAATTTAAATCATTTTCAATATTTTCTCAACATAAGACTAATACCCACTAGTGTTTGCAAAAGCCTTTATGTAGAATATTTCTTATTAGATTTAACTACCACAGATAAACTCTAGATCCTCCTCAGGCTTCCCAAACACATGCAAACGCGAGTCCCTCATCGCTGTGTGATGTGGGCTCCAGCGTCCTGGCCACCCACAACCTTCACCCCGCAGTTCCATTTGGATGCCGCAGAATTTTGGTCCTTGGTTTATGACACAGGATCAGCCCGCTGCAGGGAACACCTAGACATAGGATGGTACCTTTCTTTTTGGGATAAGGCCGTGGACAATTCTGTGTCTGTCCAATGCAATCTTCAATTGCTCCAAGGGACTATTTACTATTTCCTAGCTGTACGGGGAGATGTCTTTTACCTGTGAACGTAGCACAATTTAGAGAGGGAAAAAAATATTCCCATTGTGGTATTTTCGAATCCCACATTGCCGTTTGTATTATGTTTCAGCTGTGTATTTGTGCCACAGAGTGGGCAGCTCCCACTCGCTGTCCCCCCTTCCAATACTCCCATCCCATGCAATGCGTCCCAGAACCAGGGGGAGCCTCTGAAAGTGATTCAGAACTAAATCAAATGTTATTTACATAGAATAAACTTCTCCTGAATGTCAGCTTGCCAAAATGGATTATTTACTG
Organism: Gymnogyps californianus; assembly: GCF_018139145.2. Lineage (NCBI taxonomy): Eukaryota > Metazoa > Chordata > Aves > Accipitriformes > Cathartidae > Gymnogyps > Gymnogyps californianus. The sequence continues at coordinate 2,223,483 of NC_059476.1, read as the reverse complement.
AAGTCTTGTTGTTATATCGCATGGTTATACTGCGCACTGTTGTAAGAAACATGCTGATTGCAATCCGTTAGCAACTGTCACAATATAATTCCTGCTACAAAGGAAGGAGACAGGAAAAAATACCTGCTACCTAGAAACTGGAAATTGGATTCAGGAGACATATTTGTTCTGAATTCCGAGGCTGGTTCTCTGCGTGATCTGTGGCAACCCGCTCACCTGGTCTGTTCTACGCCTTCCACTTCTGAGAAGTTAAACAAATAGTGTTTTTTCACCTCTGTAAACGTCATTTATATTATCAGATGGAAATGGCCAAGTGCAAAATTACGGCCGTTAACCTTTCCTACGGAATAATCCCAGGATCCACCCGAGGAGCCGTTCACCTGCCGGTGACACTTGGATATCCTCAGGCAATGGAAGGCAGCAGCCTTTCACGCCAGAAAATAAAGCCTTTAAGTAGGAGCGAAGATTAACTTCACCGGCCAGAAACGGCAGTGGGAACGCAGGGAGCGACACGGATAACAGCACAAGGAGAAATTCCAGGAATGTTATATCTGGACCACTCGAGTCTGCGTCTTTCGAAGAGGCCAGACTGCCGCTCAACATGAGCTCTCCTTAAAAACACCAAACTATTATCTCCTACTCTGTATGGGAGCAGCTTTCAGCTCAGAGACTGCAACCTTTCTCACTGCCATGAGGACATCTCACGCTCCGCACAGCACACAGAAATCGGTGGATGTTTGTCTTTTTAATTGTGCTGATATTCTTAACTTCGTAAAATAGTTCTCTACAGTAAAATTGCGTTCCTGCAAAATTCAGATCCCCTCTTATGGGCAGCAGCTGTTGAAATAACTGCTTTACAATTTAATCCCCTTGTTCAATAATTCTTTGCCTTCCAACGTTGCAATTTACATTTTTGCCAAGGAATCAAACTGGCACTTAAGTATGAGAATAACTGAGGATCTTGCCTTTGTCTCCAGCCAACTGATATCCTAAGCCCTTCTATGACATTATATAAATATTCAAAAAATGCTTGTGAATACCATAATTTCTCCAGGTCTCACAAATGAGGAATTATCCAAGTAATGGATTATGAATGGAGTAGTAATGTGTGGAAACATTACCCACCCAAAACGTATTAGAGCTCCCAAAGACTCAACATGAAACAAAATGTGTTAGAGATTTAACAAAATAAAGCTGTCCCCTGAGATTCAGCCTCACTAACTAATTCCCATAAAAGACTCCAGAAAGGTGAAAATACATATAGATACTGTTTATTTATAAATATAATCAGAAGCTGAAAAGTGCACTCAGGAAGATCTAACATATATAAAAGACCCGCTAATCCAACTCTAAGCTTTGCAAGTTTAAACTGATATCTTGAAGCTTGACAATCTAAGCTTTCAAACATTAGGTGCATTTAGCAAGGTGTGCCTTTCTCCTCACCAACCCCGTGATCCACAATCATGTTTACTTTTTGCCTCTACAAACTTGATACATTTTAAAAATATGTTAATATAGTTAATTTGGCTATTTTTTGAAGGAAAGTGTTTGAACAAAATGAAAGGCACTGACTAGTTGCCTACTAAGCCCAGGGTCATTGCTGTGCCCATGCCTAAAATCTCTGTGAAAGAAATTCATGCAAAGTTTATACAGATGCTGACAGTCAGTTTTAAAAGCCATTGCTCAACTCATTCCTCCGCTGCTGTCAGCATGCCAGACCCTTCAACCATTTCTTACTTAAGTATCCCTTACTCATGTGAGTGGGACATAAGTAAAGATTACTCATCTGAGAAGGAGTTGCAAAACTGCATTTTAAGGTTGCTGCCCTGGAGCCAGCCATTGTATCGGGGCTGGGTGCGTAATGACTAACTGCAGCGAGGAGCCAGCCTATCTTCTGGGAAAAGAAAGTTCTAAGAATTATTTTTTAAACTAATTTAAAAAGTTATAGTTCATTGCCTTTTTCTTTTTTTTTTTTTCTTTTTTTTTTTTTTTGAAGTTGCAAAGGCTGGAACAACAATGGGTTTTCTTTTTTGTAGCATATCTTTAAATTATAGGAAACTTGCCTCTTGGCCAAACTGGGTTGGCTCGGAGCCAGAATGGATGTCTCCATTCTCATCCTTTCCCGTATTCTTTCAATGAGCAAAATAAAAATGTTTATTGTTTTTTAAGTGAAGCAAAGCAGAGGCTCAGATGGATGGATTCTTAATTGCGTTGCTCCTGACGGGCCTCCTTCACAAACAAAAGTTTATGAAACCCATGGAAACAAACAGAAAGGCTCTCATTGTCTTCAACTGGCCTCGGTTTGGGGTCTCACAGCTTAAACTTAATCAATTAGGAATGTTCTCAGTATTATATTTTCTCTGACTTTATTAAAAATTGTTAGATTGTAAGGTTGAGGGTCATTCAGTGCCAGTGGGAAGATAGAAAGAGGGTTGATGAAACTACCATGTGAAGAAAAAGTGTTCTGGATGCTTACAAAATACTGTGATCACATAATGTAAAGAAGAAAAAAAAATAAAATGGAGGTGTTAAAGTTATTCTCCAACTAGAATCTTATTAATCAAATATTTCTTGGATGACTGAGGCACAGAATTACTCTAGTTCTGCAGCAAGTCACATGGCAGCTTTTTAGTAAAACTCTGCATGTCTTCTGTTGACTTCAGATAATTTCATGTTTCTGAATGAGCTCGAGGAGGCCAGACTTTGCGAAGGATCCAGAGAACCGCGGAGCTGGGACTCGGTCCCTGTCTGCCTGCCCCACGCGATGCAGGGTGGGATGGATGGGGCGGTGGGTGCTGCGCAAGGCTGCACTGGGAGGGACGGTCCTGCCCCAAGAGCTGCCAGGAGCTTCGTGCAGGAACATGCACCACCTTTTCCCCTAATGTCTTGAATCAGGAGGTAAAAGTCCCTGTGCATTGCCCAACGTTGTGTGGAATTAGAGCAGACCATTCTCCTGCATTTAAAACCAAAAAATAAGTCCAAAAAGTCTCCATAACCTAAATCTAACCGTAGACTTACTGCTATAAAATACACTGGGCTCCTGCGAATGTATGGCGAAAAGAGAACCGCAGCCGTGGTTGAAAGCCAACTTACCAAGAAGATACAAGCCATTACTTTTATACCCCAGGATCACATCGACTGAGGACAAGGGGCTGCCCCTGCGTCCGACCGCCCCGGCGATCCCAGAGCAAACCTGCGGCCCTGTGCGGGACACGCTCGGCTCCCCGCTGAGCACCCCACCGCGCTCAACGCAAGTATCGGGGCCCCCAAACCTGTGCCAAAGTTTGTCTGAGGTTTGCAACCGACTTTAATAGGAACAAGGCTTGGTCCTTTAAATAGGTGCTATATTTATGGAGCAATGACTAGCCAAAACGTAGGGAAAAATGTGGCCAACTCCTTTGCTATTTTTGATGACACAACAAAGTCTGATTTTCATTAACTTTTGCACGTATGTATCAGGGGTCCTCCTAGGGACTAGGGAATGAATGCACTTTGTTTGAACTCTATAGCTATTATATACTACTTTTTATTGATTTTTTTGCCTGTAATTCTCAATATAGTTCTATTGTGTTCATGGAAAAATATTTATTTTTAGTCCCACAATTTTCCAATATACTTGTTTTCATCATAATTGTTTTCCTTCTATTACAAATGCTGTGTGATTACTGGTTACATCTTCCCAGTTTTCTAAAAAAAAATACAAAAATATAGCATGTAAGATTAACGATTTTAGTCATCTTGAAAACGCAAAATGAAAACAAAGCACGGGTTAGTGTATGTAGTACGCTCTCAGATGTATATTTATAGTTTCCAACAGTGCCCTGCCCACATTTTTGGAAGGAAAACTTGCCTATGAAGTAAATATACAACCTTGAGAAAAGTTAGCCTTTCTGTTTCAAAATGTTTGCACTAGAAAAATAAATTAGGACACCAACTTGCCACCTGAAATGTCACTTCATTCTTCACCGGCGCGTGGTCCCATCAGCTTCAACAGGTTTATTCATAAGAGTAGCACAGGCAGGGGTAAGGGCTGGCCCCAGCAGACCCCGCAGCGGGGTCCTGGCCCCCCGGCTGGGCATCTCCCGACATGGGGACCTTCAGCTGGCACTGAGAAAGGGGAAAACCTGGCACTGCCCTAACGCCGGGGTGTAAAACCTTGGGCATCCTTCCGATCTCAACTACAACGCCATTTCACTAGAGTTTGATACCAGCCCTCCAAAGCTGCAACACAGCAGCTAAGCCAGGACAGCGGCTTTTGCAGATCCTCTGGCACGGGCCGGCCTCAAGAGGAGTCCTACGGCCACCCTTGGCTCCCGATAAATCTGCTCCCGACCTTGCTCGGCTCCGCTCCAGCCGAAGCTTTTGGCTGTTTGGGGAAAGACTTGAGGGAGCGAGCGCAGCGCCGGAGGAAGGCTGGAGGTGCAAGTGGCCGGGGGAATGCACGAGGGAGTTGCAGCAGGGATGAAAAGCTGTAGCTGGTACCGGGAAGAGTGCAGGGCCATCAGGGAGCCATCTGGGAAAAATCATTTTATTTATAACTTAAGTAATAGCACAAGCCACACAGCAAATCGATTTGCTTTTGGATTCTAGCTATTGTCTGATTGCCCAGACAAACAGCATCCAGTTTAAGTGGAGTCCACAGCAGTAATAACAAAGAAGGAACACAAATTTTAATTATGTTTCTAGAAGTCTGTATAAGTATTGAAGAACCACATAAAAATGATTTTTTTTTACTAACTTGCAGTTGAAAATGTGTCATTAAAAGCTATGAGTCTGATTTTCTGCTCTGCTGGTCAGGATATCAACCAAAATGATAAAGTATTCACTCTTTGAGGGGCGAAAAAGTAGAGGGAAATAAATGCTGAAGGCTTCCTGCTGGAGATATTATGAGAATTATACTGAAATGAGAAACTTCATCGCCCTTCACTTGTCGGTCCTGTTACGCTGCAAGCAAGCGCTGGAGTAAGAAGAAGAAAGACAGCAGAGTGAAGCGGGCAACAAAAATAAGCAAGAAAGGAAAAAACGTGGTGGGTACGTTGGAAGCACAACGGAGACTTTGTTTTCAGGCTTTTTGGCCGTGACTCTGGCAGGAGCGGTATGTCAGCCTGCAACGCTGCGTACGGTACGCGCGTTTGACAAGAAATGTCAGGACGTGGTCTCTCATATCACCAATGATTCAAATTAATTTCTGCTCTCCTCCGCTTGCGTCTTCCCTAATTCTGCAAGCTTGACTTCATACCCACTGCAACTTACATTTATTTGTAATCTCACTGCTTACACTCCACTGAACAATAAAAGAACAATAAACTTAATAAAAAGCCCAAGTGATTGGAAATAGCTCTGGGAATGGCAGTCCAGTATGAAAGCTATAAATTTACTTGTATACTCATGACATTGTCAGCTAATTTTTATGAAAAGCCCATCACAGAACATTGCACCAAAACACTGTGATCACTCGTATGTCACCCATCATACTTCCCTTGATAACAAAACAGAAAATGCATCATAAAATGATACTTCAAACTACAAATTCATCTTGAAATGCTCACTGTATACAGTAACAATTCTTTCCTGACCTTGTCTTGCACCTGAACCTTAAATTAATCATTCTTCTTCTATAACATTAAAGAATACCCAATGGTACTTTTTAGTGAATTTAAAAGCTAAAACTTCAACTAATAATATCATTATTGTTTTGGTTAATATTTCCCTATTCAAATCTATGTAGAGTTCAAGAAGTTGTGCAGTGTAAAGCAAGTAAAAAGGGGTTTGGAAACATGATTTAAAAATATTTTTTTGTACTCGGATCAGAAAGTATTGACTCATATTTAGAGGCTGAACCAAAGCCCACTGAAGTCAAAGGAAAACACCTATTGATTTTAAATGTTTTTGGATCAAGCCCTTAAGACCTAATCCTGAAAAATGCTGAGTATATTAAAGCTACAAAGGAGCTACAGATATCGAGAATTCACAGGACTAAATCCTATTAAATACATAGTGTTATCCTGACTTAGACTAAGATACTCAATTGGATTAATTAGGAAAGATCTTCCAAGAGATGGCCAATGCTATCACATTACTCTTCCAGTGGGTATGCTGTTGATGTAAGGACCGGGACACTGCTACAGGTCTATGGTAGATGCATATTTTAAGCACCCATTTACAACCACCGAGGAGTTTTTAATGAAGCCGACCTTCTCCAGTGACATACTCGTAGTTTTTCAGGCACAGAGTTTAGTGATTTCAGCAATGGCACAGCAGCACTTCTTAAACATATACGGGAAGGTCCTCTGGCACCTGGGGATGCCTCTGTGGATAAAGAGGCAAGAGACCTCTCAGCCCGTCGTTGGGGCTGCTCTGCCAGCTGTAACTGAGTCTTCACTTCTTAATCTTTCTGCTAACAGTTACAAAAACATAAGTCCCCTGCCTTTCTTCCTTCCCCTGTCCACCAGCAGAAGCCTGGCCCCTCGGTGCAGCAGCACAGGCGCAGGTAGCGGCTGCTCAGCCTCCATAGCCCCTTCTGACCCCCGGGAGCATCCCTCAGACCTGTGCTTCTCACGTTGCTAAAGTTTAGAAGTATAGCTTCGGTAGGAACGTGAACGTCTGTTCTTTGAGCCATGGCGACGAAGTTTGATTATAGCTGCGTAAAAATCAGCGTGTTTAATTGTCATCGCTTTAGGAGAAACGTGACGCAGCCTTTGTTTGGGGCTGTTGCACAGAGCACGGCAGCTACCAGGAATAATGGTGCAGGAAATGTGAATTCAGGTTGTCAGCCTTCCAGTTTAATTCCTCTTCTGTCCTTGCCAAAACGAGGAAGGATGAAGTAGTAAAGCCTCCACCCTATTACTGAATGCCTCAGCTGCGGTCGGTCACACCCAGACAGCCCCATCCCTCCTGACCGACGACCAAAAGCCCCCCGTTTTTATTATCTAGCTTTCCCAGATTAACTTTTGCATGAAATTCCGCAGTGAAAACCTCCAATGCCAACGGGAATCACGCACAGGCTAAAGTGAAGAGAACTCCACACAAACTGAAACACACCATTTATGGCTGGAGAGGACTTTGGGGGAGGGAAGAGAGCGAGGAGGAAAGGGCTTCTCAGAGCAGCACAACATTCAGTGTCTCTATCCACTGAACAGCTGCTTTTCTTAAGGCAAAATTCAAGTATTTGGTGCCAAGCAGGTCACAGAAGGTCACCCTTGCTGGAAAGACTCAAGACAGACCTTCACATTTCTCAGAGGACCTCTCCCTGCGTCTGAGAAGAGCCCTGGTTGTAAATATCTGCAGGGTCAGACCCTGCAGGTGGGACCAACTCAGCCCCCCCAAGAAGGCACCTAGTTTGAGGCCCTTTCAGCAAGGCTTTCCTGCTCAGCAATCGCAACATGCACCTTCTTTTTCCAGAAACATGGACAAAAGGCATCTCTGGAGATGCCAATGTCTCCTCACTGCCTGCAGAAGGAACTTACTGCAAGGAGCTTGGACTCGATATCTCGCTTTGATGTGATTGCAGAGAGATGAGATGAGTTCTAGTCAAATCTTGCCACTTTTAATTCCCTTATGACTGACATAAAACTCACGTCGGTCAGGGAGATGATTTCCAGTGGCCTCCATCATCTCTGGAGCAGCCTGTTGGAGGGACAGCGACAAACTCCAAGAGAAGTCTGGATTAAAATTACGGAGCTGTTTACGAAAGGCAGCACCCAAAGTGAGAAAAGGTGACAGAATTTGACTCTGAATTAATAAGCACCATTTTATGTATCAGAAAATATCACATCTGACAGAGCTGCCAAAGACAAGCGCGAGTCAATTTTGTAAGAGTAGGTTTTATTGTGCTGGTAGCAGAGGAGAAAAAACAATGTTTTACAAAGAAAAGAAACTTAACATGGTATTGAGGATGTTTATTTCTTTTATCATATTATGTATGAATCTTTTATAAGTTTTCAGTGAACTATATTAATTAAAAATTAGTTCTGGGAATATTTTGCTTGTAGCCTAATAAGCTATTACGTCAATACAGATTTTCATAGACTATTTTAAATTTGAAATAAAGGGGTCTCCTGAGTATGTGCAATGGAACAAAAATATAACAAAAAAAAGAGTAGAATGCTTAACACTTTTTCCTTGTACAAGTTAAGGATCAGAGTGCAGGTCTTACTAGTCTTTCTAAGTAAGTTTTATGAGTTCCCTCCAAAACATTTAATTATTATTAGAAGTTTTATAGACTCAGACCCTGTAATGAACTTGATTATTTTTATTATGAGATTTTTCATTTTGGCCTTTATTGTGATCCATCCCAATGCTACCACACAACAAGGCAAGACTTTTCCACCAGTGGTCCTTTGGACACCAAGCAAGGAGAGCACTGCAGTTACGCTACCCCCACATGCTCCCACCCATCGGAAAGTACAGAGAAGGCAAAAAAATAGGTGCAACGCTGGCTCCTGCCCATTTGTGATTACACAGATTTATTGCCTCTGCTGTTAAACCAGTGCGGCAGCCTTCCTTCCCCGTGGAAAGCAGCATCTCCCAAGGAACCGCAGCTGATGTGTTTGTGGGTCACGGTTTGTGTTTGGAGCTCCTCCCGGGCAGCACAGCTCCATGCTGCGCTTGAAGCAGGGGTGAGAATGAATTCATCGCAGACCTCTGCAGCTCCCACTAGGGTGGCAGGTCCTTCACAGTACCAAAGAAACAGGAAAAGCTCAAATTCTTGGCCGGCGATCAGCCAAATTGATTTTCTGGAATTCCCAGTATTGAGTGCAGTTCCCATTTCAGGAGACCCACAAGAGCGGACTCAGATCATAAAATGTAAGGCCAGCAAAAGAACCCCACTACAAGTAATTCCAGAAAGAATGACCAAAAAATGTTGTGTCAATGACAGTTTTACAAAAACGGGTCTCTTCCTTCGACTTTTTGTGATTACAATGAAATGGGCGCTTTGAAATTTAAAAAAAGAATCACATTTTTTGTGGTCTTTTTTTCATCAGGCTGCCTGTATGTGTTCTCCAACACACGGGCAGAGCTCAACGGCATCCGGGAGCTGTGCGCATGTGGCATCAGCAGCTGAGCTCCCTCCAGCCATGGAGAGGGACAGGTCGGGGCTGAACACTCACCTTGGAGTGGAGGAGGAATCTGCCCGGGCTACTGAACTAAGCGATGCATTACAGGACTAGAGCAATATAATTGATGATATCCCACTGCAGGATCAAGGCCTGAATTTCTGGCAGTTTTCACTTACAATATTCATTGTAACTGTTGTGTGTGAAACCTCCCATGCTTCAAAAAACCTCAGATATAAACTTCACCAGAAGGTTTTAAGACAATCCCTATACCTACTTATGAATTTAAAATGATCATAAGGAAATCTTGCTGATGAATAAGTGACAAATAAACAAACAAAATACACGTTACTGGAGGCACCAGTCCTTCAAACAATGTCTGCAATTCACAGGTGAGTGTTAGTTTTGTGGCCAGAGAATGAAGCCACAAAAGGGACTCTGTCTTCTGGAAAATCAACCCTAATTTGATAAATGTGGGCAAGTTAATGTTCCTTCGAGGGCCATAAATATGGTCCTTCCTGGCTGTTTGCTGTCTAATTTTTCAGTTTCATTTTTAAGGGGTTTTGCTCATTTAGCTTCTTTTTTCATGTAGCGACTTACTGGAAATAGATCAAGCAGCAACCTCAGCCGTACAAATGCTTCGCCCATGGGAAAGTCTCTTTTGTCCATCGCCCCGAAGGGAACCAAGGGACTGAGGAGGTCCCTTTTTCTCCCGCCTATGGGCACACACACTGCAAAACCCAATCGCCATGGCCGCGCTCACTCTGGAGTCATAAGCAATACAACCACAGCAGCTGGGTGAAGCACTTCCATCACCCCAGCTGAGAGGCAGTCTCCATCACACCGAGGCAGCCGCCGACCTTCCCGAATCCAAACCCTGGACCACCACTCCAGCACTGCCCATCACTCCAGGCAGTCCGTGATGTTCATCTAAACCGGTATAATTAATTATAATTATTTAGCCTCACAATAAGTAAAGTATTACACTGTTCGTTGATTTAACCCGATTCAGTAACCAAAGTAAACAGCAGTTAATTGATTTGCTCAGGTTCGCATCAGAAGCATACGACACTGAGCGGAATGAGAAACACGGCCTCCTGATGCCCACTTCAGTGTTTTATCCCCAGACACCAGCTATTTCTACTGCATTAGTTCATATTTTTAAAAAGCAAAGATCTACCAAAGGAAAATAAACATCACACATCTTTGTGTTATTTAGTTTGCAGGTTGAAACATGCTCTTCATATTCATATTAATGAGCTGCTTCTCATGAGGCAACCCATTAAATTTAATAGGAGAGCTAACATAAACCTCACATGAAATGAAATAGTTGCAGTTACGTTTACATTTCCTTGAACGGTATATTTTGCATTCCTGCGTTATGAACAAGCTTGTACATTTTATTTAATGATAAACAGGTTTAATGACTCTCTCTAGCTTTTTTTGCAACCTTTTTCTTCTCTCCTAGTTGAATAACAGGATAACATCCCTCACTGGGCACTGGCCACAGAATGTCTTTCATGTGAAAAGTAACTGAATATACTAAAGGATTTTTTTCTTATTACTGTAGTTTTTCAACACTTTTTACAAAATCCATTATTAATTGATGGAATTTCTAGTTTGGAAAGTGATGAACAAAGAATCCATTCAAAATGTTTGCTTTAGTGTTTGTTTGGGGGTGGCTTGGGGGCTAAGGCACCATTGCTTTTCCTCTTCCGAAAGGACTGCAGTGTTGTTTCAAAACACATTATGAAATCCAAGCTCTTTGGCAGAAAGATGATTTCCTCCCTACTTGGTTCTGCAAAAACACCGTTTTTGTCAACAACATTTCATTATTATTAAATTATTATCACGCTTTTTAAATTTCAAGCAAGATCACCTATAGCCAGATAGCCTTTCCAAGGAAAATTTAGCACTATGCACAGTGCACGTATGCTCCAAATGAGATCCTCAGGCCATCTAAAAGGCATAACTGGCAGCAAAACTTTTCCCAGACTCCTTATAACACAAATTAGAGCAATATTAAGTTTAGAAACACTAGAGCAGATAAACCATTTGAATTGACTCCTGACCCGCAGACTCCCTACGCTGTGTTCAGTTGTAAGACTGTCCTTGCTGCCTTTACCGCTGCTGGCTATTGGGATCATACAACTAATTTTGTAGCTCCATCACTACAGTACCTGAACATAAATCTAACAGTAAATGTAGCTGCCATCATGTCGTGCCCCCAAAACAAGAAAGCCTGCGATAAAGACAGGAGTAAGCATAAGTCTCCAGGGTTCTCAATACTTTTGCCATAAAATCTGTTTCTTTCTCTGACCTCCAATTCTTTCTCCAATTCTTAGGTATCCAACAAGAAGACTACCACTGGTAGTGATGACGCTCAAATCTTCTGACACTCCCAAACTGAATGTCAGGATAGCACGTTAGGCCAAGCAGCGCTGACCCACTTGGTTAATCACCGCCGCCTCTGGACCACGCTCGCTGCAGAGGGTGAACATCATTGTGTGCAACAGGCCGACAAAAACATCATGGCAGTTAAGGTTGCACAATGATGGCGAACTGGAGCTTAAGTCATGTGGCTTTCCTCCCAATGCTAAAAATGAAAATAAATGTTTGGTTGAACAGGAAAAAAGCTACACCTAGGAAGCCACCGTGTCACTCTCTTTTTAATTTTCCTGTACTCATTAGAGAGACATTGCTTCACAGTTGTTTTATTTTTCCTGCCGCAGGATCACATCTCTACTAGCCTATATAATTTTGATTCCTCTGACCAATCTCCTCCTAATCTTTTGGTTCAGCAGGACCGGAGTCCGTGGTCCTGCCGCAGTGCCCTTTCCCTCCAGCTGTGCACACTAGAAAGCCTTGCAAGGAAAATAAAAAAGGATCTTCATTTTTCACATATTTTCATCTATTTGCTCCTTGTATATGCTTACTAAGTCATATTAGTATTTTTATATCTTACTGTAAAAATGTCTAATTCAGAGAAGCAAGGGAATGCAAACCAGAATTTAGAAAAATAAAATCACTGACAAGCCCATTTAGACCCTAAACATGCAGGAGTCGTTGGCTAGCCAAGCGCCATCGGTGCAGATGTCCTGGGAAGACCACCACAGAGCGGGCTGCTGGCACTGCCCTAGCAGCAGTAAGACGTTATGCGTGTGCCTGGTTGCGGATCACGGCTCTCGGGCTGCTAAAGCAGCCAAGAGGGAAAAAACAGGCAAGAAGAGGGAGAGAGGCACAGGGTGAGAAGGGCAGGGGCTCTGGGAGCCCCTGGCCGGGCACGCACAGCCCCGGCGTGCTCCTCACCCTGCACCGCCTTCGATCCTGGCTATCCAGGAGCAAGGAGCTGTCACGATGCTGTAAGACTAAATCCCGTAAGAAAAACAGGGAAAGAACTAAGAGAGGAGGAGAGTAGCTTGTTCCTTCCAAAAAAAGAAGAGGAAATCATCGTCTCAAAGAGTTGCAGCATATTTTTTAGGAACATTTGAGCGCTACTTACATCAAAACATCCTGGTGTTCAGAACAGGTGGCTTACCAACCCTTTTTTCTCTGTAATTTCCTTATGAAAGCTGCCTTATTTATCTTTCAAACTCATGTGAAAAATGACAAGAAAACAAAACAAGTACGAAAAGTGTTTATTGGAAGAGTTACAGTCTTGAGGAATATTCTCCAAGGGAAATGGATGTTTAATTAAACACACAAGGCAGCGCTCACCCAATGGAGAGACGCCTCTGAAGTCCTAACGGCTGTTTCCTGGCATACATTACTTCTGAATATTCGTAAGTGACTTGTTTATTTTGGATAATGCACGCTTCCACGGGCATGCTGGTGAGTTAACGGCACATGGAGAGGTGAGGTAATAGTTCAAAGTAATGCGATAAGCACTACCGTAATATAACTTCCATTTGGGCAATATCTTTCAGTTTCTCATCGAAGACAGGAATAAATCAAATCAAATTGCAGAGGGATGCTTTATCTGCATTCACCAATACTACTGTTGATGCTGATCATGTGGAAAACTTAGGACTTTATTTTTTTTTCCAGGGTTGTCTGCGAATGTGCATACCAGAAACAATGAGATAAATGCCGAATGCTTTTGTAAACTGAAGAACGGAATTAGCGAATTTGTTAATGAAAACTTATTTGGGTAAAGAATTGTTCCCTTTGGAACGGGTGCTCTTTATTCAACCTTTCAATGTCAGTTATCATTTTTAAAACAGCTTGACCTGGAAGCATACAGTTAAAATTGTGGTGACTGTTAATGACAGTTTTATTGGACACTATGCTTATAGTTCACATTTTGAGGTCTGTATGTAATTGATCTTTCTACCCTACATGAGAAACACTGCAATAAGTTGGTTGCAGCACCACATTATAGATATAGAGAAATAATAATGATGTCACCTTGAGATTCAAAGATCGTGGAATAGTAATAGTCTCCTAGCTCATTCTCCCAACTGTGATGACCTCTCCAGTACTAAATCTTAACAGTCTCAGCATTATTTTTGAATTATTCATGCTAGCCTTTTCCCTCACTACAAAATCAAGGAAAATGAATGCATCATGCTCTGTCAGCTCCACAGGTATTTTGGTAAAAATATAAAATGTTATTTGGTTTCAAAAAATCTGTGCAGCAATACAGGTCACTTGCTAGTCTGAACAAAAACAAAAATTCATATGCAGAAGACACGGGGCACATTCATTGTAAGTCTGAACGAGGCATTTTGAATCCCAGGAAGTTCCGAAACCCACGTTTTGATTAATTGCATCTTCATCTGTAGAAATAAAACGAGAATTAAACAAGCATCAATACACACAAACCATTTTTCACTAACTTTGACAGTGCAACATTGCCATCATTTCAGGGATTGAGCAGGATGACAAAACACGGAGAATTACAGATCAGGAACAGAGAGCCACTTTTTAACATTCTATTTACAGCTGAAATTAGTGGTGATGCTCAGGCCAAGCAGTAAAGAAAACAGACATTTCTTGAACCACACCGCACTGAATTGCAACGGCACTGCGAGGCGCTGAAGACAACTCGTCTGTTCTTAAAGGCAGCAGGTTGATAACTCTTCTAGACTATCAAACCTGGATAATAAGAGAGAGCTACAGTTTTATTCCAGTGATGGATCTCATAAAAAGTGCACATGGGAATAAAATAAAATGCATGTAAATGTAAACTCAAGCAGGTATCCTGATTCATCTGTAGCTGGTGACCTTTAAGTTCATTATGAAAAACAAATGTCAAGCTTTCAAAAGACAGGAGTATCCCTGGCTTTGTTGGGGATTTTGTATGCTATCGCACAGACTGTATTAATTTAGTCTGGCATCAATAACCTTGAAATCAGGATTTTGCACTAAAAATCTAGTTTTATGTTTATTCAGAAAGCAAAGATAAAAGGCGACTTTATTTTAAGGGACCCTCCAGTGGCTACAGGGCAAACGTAATGTAACATTACTGATTTTGCCTACCTTGCTATTCAATGCTAGCTCCCATGGCAACAGATTTTATATGAATACAAAGAGTGTGATGAAGATCTCCCTTTATTTTGCACAGAGTTTAATTACGGAAAAGTCTCCTGCCTGCAGAAGTTATTCGGCATCCCTGAAACGGCAAACGCTCCTGGAAAGCCTTGGTCAAAATAAGCTGCAGGTCCCCAAGGCTGACCAGAGAAAGAGAGAAGGACCTCATTGATCTACTTCTGAAAACAGCAGAGACGTTGCATGTTTATACTGACACAAAAATTTTGAACAGACTAACAGGGGAATATCACATAATTGCTAAAGAAACAACATATGATCAATTAATTACTTCTCTAACTCTAACAAAAAATGCTTTTATGCTACCATTCTCTCCTCAATTAGTTGGCAAGCTGAAAGACAGTCAGTCTGAAGGTTTCACCTAAACACAGAACGGAGACTAAAGCATTTAAACTGGTTTTAATCCTTTTTTTGGTTGTAGTTATGCTGAAAGACTTACCTGCTTTCTCTATACCCTCTTTTTTCCAGCTTATAAAGGGACACTCTTACTGTGATGAATCTCAGGCCATATTTTTAAAGAAACAAAACTCCACCCACACGTCAAAAAGAACAACAAAAGCATTTTAAAAAATCACTGGTTTTAATCTAATTGAACATCAGCCAGGCCTGTCCCTACTGCAGTTGTGGTGCTGTTAACATGCATGGCAAAGTGTCCCAGCAGGGGAAAAAAAGAATATTACAGACCGCCGGGTAGTCACAGTTAAACCTAGCGACAGCAAGAAACTGAAGACAATTAGGATGCACACCTTCCCTCCATGCAGCAACTTTGTCACTGCAAACTAAGTCAATTACAATTACAAATAAGCCAGTTTTTCTCTCCGCCTGTAATTCATGCCTATCGAAATCAAAGGGAGCTTTGCCGCTGACTTCAGTGAGAAAAGCATTATCCCCTTAGTTTGGCCATCTGTATTAACTTTCTACCAAAAGTACGGATTTTTGATCTTTTTATGGCTATATTTCTGCCTTTCGTTCTGCACAAAATGGTTCCATATTTAAGCATTCTGCCAAAAGTATACTCTGTATTTCAAACACTTTTGTATTCACGTGGTGCTTCGCTGAAGACGGACAGCCTAAGGACTCTACACCGAGGGCATGAGCCACGACTCTCTGTTGTCGCCGTTGCAGCTCTTTGATGCACAGACGCGCAGTATCTTTTGAAACTGTGCAGGGTCGTCCAGTAACAATGGTGGAGTCATTCCACCAGCGCGTTGGGTTTTCCTTTTCTGATGGCTCACGGACATGAAAGAGAACCTTATCTGCCTGCGAGAGCAAACACCGAGCTTGGATCCAAAGAGAGCTGCCCAAAGATACCACCGCAGCTCCCTTCGGACAAGGGCTGTCACCACGGCGAGAGCCAGCTCCATCCATGGAGCGTTGGCAGGGAGATGGGCTGGATGATCTAACAGCACTTTCAATCTCTGACTTCTGTTTCTACGATAGCCAGAGTTGGTGGCCTCGGCGATCAGAGGGTATTTCAAAGCAGAATGTGCAGTCTTACTGAACGGTGACAAATGACATTTAACTTGGAAACATGCAACCTAATATATCTAGGGAAAAATAATCTTAAACAAAGGTACTCGATGGTGAAAGGAAATCTGGCCAGAAGTAAAAGCAAAAAGAACACAAAAGTGATAATAGCAGATTATATACGAGTAGCCAAAAGTTTTCAGAATTGTTTGAGGACTTCTGACGACGCACACACCGATGTGCCACCTCAGAGGAGAAGACAGGGCAGGAGGATTCACCCGTCACCGGCCAGAGCGTACCTAAGTATGCTGCATGCAAACCTCAACGCCTTTGCTCACACTCATTGCTATTCAGCTAATTCCCAGCATCAAATCCTCATTACGAGGAGGAACCCGTGTATCAAAAGTCAGAAAAATTCAGCTCCTCATTCTTGGTCATTAATCTAAAAAGCAGCATCGTAACGAGTTTAACCAGCTCTTTTACAATTCCTTTCCCCTTAATTCCATAAGTACGCATTTATTTTAGGCTCTTGATATAAAACCCACCAAATATTTGTGGGTAATTCCTGTACTTCTGCTTAGTCTTGTAAGCCCAGAGGAATATACAGCAGTAGACCTAGATCCCATTTTTAGCCTCCAGTTTCTACTTTGACACTGAACTTCCACTGAGTTGTTAAAAGGCATATAAGCATCTTTGTGGATAGTAACTCTGTTGGTTAAATCTCCCTTTAATCTTTCTTAACAAGTTTATCTCTCCCAAGATGTGATTGTTTTTATTGTTCTTTTTTCAAGGGTGCATATATATCTTCATGCACACGGGACGCCTAAAAAATTGTAAGATCACCTCATTCAGATTAAAAAGGATCACAATAAATTGCATTTAGGGAGGTCTATCAAGCTCTCTTCTTTGAAAAAAAAAAAAAGAAAAAAAAAGGGTGAGTTCTTGGTCCTAATGAAGTCAATGTTAAGGCACCCCGTTGCATGTCATCCAACCCTTCTCAAGATTGCAATATTTTGTGTCACTCTGCAAATTTTGACTGTATTTTGCTTCTACACTGTATTTGTCCTTACTGCCTTTCAGATTTCCTTGCTATTTAGGTCTTCTACATGAAACATACGCTTTCAGAATATTCCGTTCAGAAAACTGAATATTTTCAAGTGAAATTTCATTTTGTTTTTCTCTGCCTGCACTTTTAAAGCGAGTAGAGCCTGGGATTTTTCTTAATGCAAAATATATATATATTATGTTATATGAGGCACAGTGATGATTTTATTCCAGCATAAATGTCATTCCCACATAGTAATTTCATTTGGACTAGTAGAACTGACTTTTTTGGGGTGTTTGCACCTAATACTAATGTTACAATTTAGAATATTTCATGGAAGGATAATGACAGAGCCAATTAATTGGCAGAGCAGGATTTACTAGTTTCCATTGGAAATACCACGTCCCTCCTGCTCTTGCCATACAGCTAGCTAACATTTTAGAACAAAATCAAGATTTTTATTTAATTTAAAAACATCTAGAAATATGCATGTGAAAGTGAAGAAACATGCCCGTTTCCCCTTAACTATTTACCTACAAGCGTTGCCAGACAAATGCCACTCAGTATCTGAGGTCAGCTTAGGTTTGAATAGTGCTCCGCATTCCTGAACTCCTTCCCAAATCTCGGGAAGGCAAAGAGAGGAAAACAAATAGCAGATGTGGGAATTGGGAAAAGGAAACGGTCATTTTTCCAGCGTGGGTCATGGAGAATAGATTAGTAAGTCCAGGATAGTTTAAACATGCTGGCACAAGCAAGAGAAGCTGGCCTTTGCCCAGGACAAACAGTGCCAAATTCGTGAGAGTAGGGAGCTTTGTGCACGCGGCCGGTCGCCTGCTGCCAATTTCGCGTGGTTATCCACATGCCATGTAAATGCCCTTGGCTCGCCTCCGCCGTGACTTCAACATCTCCTGATTGCACCTCGGGGCTGCTGCAGCGGCGGCTCTGGATGAACGGCTCCCGTCGAGGACGGGAGGATCCGAACAAAGCCAACCCCAAGGCTCCCGGTTGCGGGCACACCTCTCGCACCCTGCGGAGCAAACTGGTCCTGCTTCGAGTGTGCACATAAGGCTGCACGTTAGGATTGCAGCCTGAATCTTCATCTTGGTAATTACAGGCACCGCTGGTTACAGACTGATGCCGTGAAACCTGGCTTGGGAGAGCATGCTGGAAAGCATCGGGTGAATTCTGGGTAGAGACCTGATTTCATTTTTATGTTGTATTGATACAGTAGCATGTGATGCCACTTTAGGTTGTGATAAATCTAGGGGATAAAAATTTAGTTCAGTAACTCTGAACCGAACAGGAGTAGTAATTACTTCCCAGCACCTTCTTAGACTCGTGCACTATTCGAGCCGCATTCCTACTGAGGGCGGACACGGCCAAACTAATGAAAGCGAAAATACAGCTCTGGATACATGAAAAGTGGCCGAGCTCCAGTGGACGCAGAGACCACCCAGCCACCGCACGACAAATGAGATGTCATCCATTGCATCCCATAGCTCAGGATGTTATTCTTGTGCAGTCCGCAATCAATTATGTCTGTACGAAATGACTACACTCACTTTTTGGGGGTCTCCGGGAAATCTTTGTTCAAATTGAAGATGGTTTTCTAACAGGCTCCGCTCTTTACCCAATTTTCCAGCTGAGTTGACTGAGGCACAGGCAGGTCAAAAGGCTTACCCAAGGTCAGGGAGTGAATCAATGAGTTGGGTCAGATTAGATCTCAGCCTGTTCTTCGCTTTTCATCCTTTACTGTTACTGCTAGATCACTGTTAGAACCAGGTTAACAAAAATGTCATGGCTGTGCTTTAAAAATATATATTTTTAAACTTGTTATCCCAATAAGAATTAAGTTCTTTAGATAGCATGCTATATAAGATTAGGTTTTCAAGAGGTTAGGCCTTTACTGCAAGGAATTCAATATCCAGCACAATGTAAAATCACCAGCAGGAGAAGTATTTTTACTACTGTATAAAAATAATAAAAATGCAGAAAAGTAAAATTCACAGATCAAATGCTGAAGTGCTCACTCAGGTCAAGTTCTGCCTGGCTTTAATTGTATTTTGCCTTGGGAAAAGGCTTCAGATCTGGCCATAAATTAGTATGCTGATCCCATGGCATGAATGGTGTTTTATTTACTTATTCCCTGAAATATGCTGTAGAATTCAAGCAGCAGTCAAACTAAAAAGAATCACTCATCCGAGTCTGAAGGAACTATGGTATTTTTGAGAATAATGTTGGGCTACCTCTTCCAACCAACCACTGTGTAATTTGATGGGAATTGACCAAAAAAGCCCATTTCCCCTCAAGGGACGGGTGCGTTTCCTGAGCTTAGGCTCAGAGAGGCACCCAAAACACTGGGTTTTCAGAAAAACGTCTTCCCCAGGAGGGCAGAGGAGCTGAGGGACGGGTTCCATCGGGGAGGCTGTGCTGTCCCCATCCTTGGAGGTTTCCAGACCTGCCGGGGGAAAGCCCTGAGCAGCCGGGTCTGACCCCGGAGCCGACCCTGCCTGGGGCACAGGGGTGGCCTGGAGACCTCCTCCAACCCAGCCTGGACTATTTTACGGTCCTACAGCATCACTGTATACCGTCCTTTGCAGGACAAATTTTTTTAAGACCACTTCAGGGGCAATTTGTTCAGCCCCCAGCTATCCTCTGTGCTGCGAGCTCCTCCCTTGCCAGCTCCCTTGATGCATGAAGATGTGGTACAGAGAAAGAGGAATATAACTTTTTTCACAGCTATTACTACATAAATAAAACACAGAACATGTTAATCAAACTGTGTTCCTTTTTTCTTCATTCACTTTCATGCTACTAAAACACAGACATCTTGTTCTGGGCTTTCTGCTTTATAGACAATGGGAAAAGATTGCTTTGGAAAGTCTTGTCAGGAATTTTATCTTCCTGATTTTAGGATTCTGACAGGCTCAGTCGCAGATGCACTTGAAACTCTTGGCAAAGTTCAGCAACGAGGAAGCTCCATCTCATCAGTTCTCATTTGCAGATCAAAGCAATTCATTGGCAACATGAAAAGACTGCATTTAATAACTGACAGGATACCCTTAAAAAAATTAAAAGCAGCAGCTTAAAAATTCTGGGAAGAATGCATAGTGAGTTTCAAGCAAAATAAAACAACATCTAAAAAGCAGTATTAAAAATATCCTTAGACTCCAGAGAAACATTTGTATTTGTCCAGTGTTGAAACAACATACTAATCAAAATGATCTCTACTCCACGTTCCAGTTCAGTATAAAATTATTCAACCATTATACTGGGTTAAACTATGCTGATTTTCCTCTTGCACTTCTATAAAGGCCAGTTAAAGCTAAAAACAGGCAGGGGATGACAGGGATTTGAAGGAGGCATCCTGAGAGCAGAACAAAAAGTGAGGAACTTTTTAAACAAGATTTGCAAATACAGGAGACCGAGCAGTTGTTCGTTGGCTGCTTCTGACTCCTGGTACCTTACAGCATTGTCAGAAACATAAATGTTACCTCTCTTTTGACTAGCACACCTCCTTTCTTATTCCTCAGGCTTGCTCTGGAGTTGCCTTTGCCTACGTCTCGTTTTTGTCAGAACTGGGAGCACAAGGCGGTTTCAGCAGATGCCTGACCTTTTCAGGGTGTGCGTTTTACCTTTACCATCTAGGGACTTGCTTATGCATAAAATCTGCTGCAGGTTAACCTGAATTATTTCATGTTAAGGTGCTTAATGTCACAAACAATTTTTTTTTTTTCTCCTGTTGCAGGTCAGCTGGCATTTTAATGTGTATTATTAAACCGACTTAGAAAGCTGGACATGGACTAGATTTGCCTACATCGATGTACGCGTGGGAGCAGCCCCACCCCAGCTGCGCATCTGTCACTGGCACCGCACGTGGATTTGCTGGACGACCACCTCAGGCCCATTTTGGAGGGATGTCACCTCCCAGTAGGCACGGGAACACAGCCAGGTCCAGCGCAGCCCGGCCAGGGAACTTCCCAGCCCTGGTCCATCAGAGCCTTGGTTATCCAGCACGCTCCTCTGCTCTGATCCCGGACATCAGCACCTTCTGAGAACAGGCATGGATACAGGCCAAAGTGAATTTTACCCATTTTTATATTTATAAAATACTTCTATATATTTATACAATTTATATATTATATACTCAGGCTGCCGTTTGAATGGGGAGCTGAACTCAGACCCAAGCCAAGACCACCGTGCGGGACAGGAACCCAGGGTATGCCCTAGCACTATTATGAGACAATTCATGCTATATAGATACTTAAAAGGAAAAAGCAGATAAACATTTTCACACCCCTTTAGATAACTGCAGAATTCTACTTAACTCACAGTGTGCGTTGTATTTTTATACAAATGTTAATAAAAGACACAAGAAGGAAAGACAGTGCCCCAATTTAGCACTGAAGTTGCACATCAATGCAGTTGAACAGGGTTCCTGCTTCTATTCGGTAGTGCTACTTGGCAAGGAGCTGCATTTCTTCCTGCCTTTCCCTTTGCCTTTCTAATTCCTCAGAGAAACACCCTTTAAATACGCTTTCTTTAGAGAAGTATGTATAGAGCTACTAGTCTGTCTTTGCTAACCTGTCCAACTACCAGCAGTTCATTTACATCCTTAACTAGGACATTATCAACCATTTTTCTGAGTTGTCAAAACAGCAATTCCTCGTCTCTTTTCTTTCACTCCAAAACAAAAAAAAAGGCACATTTTATTACCACTAAAATGAATGCTGTGGTTGGACAATGAAGTTGTTTATTTTCTAGCTCCTTTTTCAACATGATGATTATGAGCAGGACTGAACATTAAATGGAGACCTGTCAAAAATATGTCGGAGAAAAAGATGCTCAAAAAAGATAGAAAACAAAGAAAAAGAAGGCAGTAAAGAATGATCAAGGGAACAGAGAAAAAGACAGGGACAGAGTCTCACAAGCACAACTGTTAAGAATGCTGCAGCAGCAAACAGCTCTCCTGGAGAACATACTGAAGCTGGATGGCATCAGAGCTTTATACCAAGTATTTCTGCAACAACTTCAAAGCAGTATTTCCCTGAAACAGGTAATTTCGCCAACATTCGGTGACACTAGACAACAAAGAAAATGAAGATCATTCTCCTTTCTACCTCTCCCACAACGAACAATTTGTTCCATCACACTCTAGTCCGTTATACAGACAGTATCTACCACGTACACAAATTCACCACAGCAAAAGTGACAAAATAATCTGCGCGGGATAACTGCTGTTTGTATACGGCCTTCCTGGATTTTGCATCGCATCCAGTATGCTCATATATTTGAGTCCTCAAAACCAAAGGATGAGCATTACAAACACCTGCAAGGCTCTCCTAGCTCTCACAAGTCCCTGATGTTGCTGCCACCTCAGCACCTTCCTTTTCATGCACTGTATAGCTATCCTAAAGTTCATGTTTTTGTAGAAAGAAAAAAGGCCATTTTAATCTGGGAAAAGCAATTAATCTCATAAAAATTGATCTTTTATGATCAAATGACATGACACCAACCCCAGTGAAACCAGTGAGAGTCTTCTCATCAGCTTCAAACCATGTTTTACATGGCCAATGATTTCTCTGAAGAAAACTGTGACTCTTCAAGCTCCAGATGCATGCCTGTTCCTGTTAAAACCAACAGGACAGCAGCCACTGTTTACCTGGCAATACGGCATTTAGCTTGCCCACAAGATTCATCAGCAAAGACTCTAATTTTCTGTTCATAACTAAGAAGCACACCATAGTCCTGAAATGCCTGAGCTGCTTCGGCTGAGCTGGGTCAGGTCTAAGAGCAGGACGGCGTGTAGGTGGGCAGTCCACCCGGGCTGGCAGGCAGCAGCGCGGGCAGGCTGCCTGCACAGCAAGGAGATGTGGCAGCATGCGTCAGGCAAGACCCAGAGGGTGAACCGCCGCTCAGAAGCAGCTCCCTGGGGAAGGGGTGGCCCTCGTTGAGCTTTCTTCAGTGTCCCTAGCTGTGCTCTTTCCAGGCCCCAGCAGCCAAACCCCGAGGACAGCCCTTAGATGAGCTAAGGTAGCATCATCTGCAAAACGGCCAAATGCACATGATGTGAACCCCAAATACCCCAACACTCGTGAGCTTTCCCTTGCAGGCTCCCCTCAAGCGGCTGTATGGATTTCAAGCTTGGGCCTTGGCTGCTCTCGGCCGGTTGGGACTGAGCAGTTTCATCAGCGCTGGGTATCAAGGTTCAGACCCCAGGCTCGAGCTCCTGGGTCGCCAGTCATCTTGGCGATGGAGGTCCAACAATCTGACTCTCCAGCCTCCTAAGGGACTCTTTGCTTTCCCTCAGCTGCCCAAGAACACAACCGCTTGCCATCAGATTTTCAAGAAAGCCCAAGGACAATGCGCAAATGTGGGCGACAACAAGCAGAACTGGTCTATGCTTTGTGCCTACTTGTCTGCTGTGTATTCCTTTCTGTTGTGTTGACTGCACTGCTGCCATCCATTTCTATCACACCGATGCTAAAGCACACAGGTGATCCGGGGGAACTGGATTCCTTTAATGTAGACACTCTCCATAACAAAACAGACACATTTCTACCTGTAGAGAGTAATTCAATATTAATAGTTTTGACTGTTCTTCAGCGGCTACGTGATGAGGTTTGCTAGCACTCTGAAGATTACACAAGGCTGGAGTTATACACACAGTTTATAAAATCACACAGAATTCATACATTTTACATAGACAGGCTCCCTAAAGTGTCACACCATATTTTAGCATCTGAACTTACTGTGATTCAGTAAAAGAATCCTGCTTGTCTGCAATGGATCTTGGGCTCTGCAACCTCCTACACATGCATATATCATCACTGACTTCCAAAAGAGTACTGTTGGCTTGAGGGACAGAGGTGTACCTCCTATAATGGTATATACTACATTCTGCAGCAACCTTTCTTCTCATATTTCAGAGTTGAAAAAGGCCTGTCAAAAAGGGGCTATTATGAAAGGGAATTTGAAGACATTCATAAACATCTAGACAGAAAATTGCATTTTCAATATGAGAACCTCAATAGTTAAGGCTACATTTGGGAGATCACTATGGCCCTCTTATTTTCTGCTTACGCTGTCAAAGTTTGAATTCATGTTGGGTTTTTGAGCAATTCAAACAAAGGATACTTTCATAAACATCCATTTCATAAACTACAGCATATCTAATTCTTTGGGTTCTGAAGGCTGAGCTGAATGTAGTGTTTGTAGTCTACTGAGAATATGTCTGGAAAACATAAAACAATCTACTAGGTAAGTTACAAAGCTGTTGACATAGGGAATGAAAATGGAAATTCTGTAGTAGTCTCCTACATCCACAGTTTTACGCTATACTTTGCCTGATGTTAGTTGATTGGTGCAGTATATCTTGATGTTAGTATCCCATTTCAGAAATGTTCTGACATTATCTCTTTGGCAGTTTGAAAAATAGTATCAAACTCCCAATGCATTTGAGCACGCGTTTCCACACAGCAATCGTAATATCCATTTCCATCGATGCAAGAGGCAGGTTAGTACCAACTTCAAGTGGATTCATTTCTAAGACTACAACACGTGATTCTACAAAATGCACACGTACACGCGCGCGCGACACATGCACACACAGCTTGGCAAGAAAGACCAAAAGGAATTAACTTGATTTAATTTCCAGTGCCTCCTGGTAAACACACAAGTTCATTTGGGAGCAAGTCTGCCCCTACAAAGTGATTGATGCCGTGAGTTCTGCGAATGCAATGGCACAGATAATTGTTGGCACCTCACCTGCCCATGGCCTAGGAAGGAACGCAAGGAGGAACCTTCATTCAGAAAAAAAGAAGTATTAAGAATGTTTTTCAAATAACTTACGATGATTACAAAGACGGGCACATCTCTAAACGGGCTACAATAACCCAATCACTTGAAGGATGTGTTCTATTGCAAATATGCTTAATATGTCAATAGGAAAAAATATATGCTGTAAATTTTGCTGCAATAATTATTGGAAATGCTTGAGCCTTGCTGGAATTTGGCAACAGCCGCAAAAGCTCCACTAAATATAGGACTCCAGGCACACTTAATTTAACAGGAGATTTATCAGTGGCCTTATTGACCAAAAATTCCTCTTATTTAACATTTATAAGCCTTTTTACCACACAAATTTCTCTGTAGCATAACAGATAAAATTTATACTGGTTAGCTTCACCGCTATTGTCAAAGCATTTTCCAACAACTTCTGGAATAGAGCAGCCAGGAGATAAGTAAACCAACTGAGGTAGGGTATATGAAACACCATAACTTTTTATGTTTTTGCCCTAAAGAAAATGAAGCCAATCTCTACTAATATCCCTTTCATTTACACGGTTTGCTACTAGATTTCCCTAAAGGCATTAGTGGCTGGCAAACAACTCCCAGCACCTTGATTACAGGAAATCATATTTCTCCCAATGCCAAGCTTCTTCATAAGTACTGAAAATGGTTTGCCTACTAAAATACATTTTCTTAACTTACCAGTAATTCTACACTTCGAACCACCCAATTTCCTTCCTCTCCCAGCGCAAGAACCACTTGTATTCCTCCTCAATATATCCAGACTCCTAGCTTTTTTTTTTTTTTTTTTTTTTAAATAGAGATGAGTCCATGCTTCCACATTTGAAAGTGGAATCAAACAAGCTTGGACAATGTTTTTGGGGAAGACGGAGAGAAAAAGTTTTATTAGTGGGGGTTACAAACTATTTCAAAGACGATGGCAATTTAAAATGTACAGATCTTTATCTGAATTCCCTCAAATTTCAAGAATTGTGGAGATTAACTGCAGAGACCCAGACTGTTTATACTTTTATGCAAGGAAGATACTCTCCTCTTACTGCAGTAGTAGTGTTCTTTAATAATCTCAGTTGCCATTGGAAATGATGTGCCATCACCAGTGATTCTTATAGGTCTCAACATTTTGCTACCAACAGGCCTTCAAATCTCCAAACTGCTCCTACCCAGACTGAAGAATGAGCCCCAGAAAATCACACTTCTTCAGAACTACCCTTTAGACCTCTTTTCTTACACACAGATCATATCCCACATCATCAAAATTTAACTCCTTTTAAAGTTCCCAGAAAGACTTGCACTCATATACCCACCCAGACACACGCTCCCCTTCCCAGCGACCCAGGTCTGCGCTTCGCAGCATTTCACACCAACTAAAATACATGGACAAACTCCCATAATGTGCTCCAAACAAAAGTATGGTATAAGAGATTATTTCTATTATTTAAAACCTATTTAAAAACCAGATTCAGAGTGTTTTCCGCATACACACACACACACGCTCTCCTTCAGGGCCAATTAAAGCACATAACATGCCCAGATCAAACAGCTAGCTCTGTATTGACATGAACTTTCCAGATTTAAATTTGCAGGACACATCCCTGCTGCTGAGAAAATGCAAGCGTCTTGGCAAACGAAATCACAGTTTCTGGTTTCATTCAGCCTTTTTTTTTTTTTCCTGGTGATTAGAAATGTGAAAAGCAAGACTTATTTACTTGTTCAAGTGAAATCATACAAGGTTACATTACTGCACTTATTCACAGCTGAGGAGGTTCATGCGGAGAGGTCAGCGGAGCATAGGAAGTGATCGAGGCCAGATTCTGACTCAGTAAGGCGCATACACACAAAGGCAGAAATATATTATGCCTGTGCTCCAATCTGACAATTCTCTCTGGGGGGAAATTAAAGAACTACAAGTGAGGTCCAAATCACAGTGATTTTCAATACCACATCTTCCCTGAGACTCCATCTGTTTCTCTCCCAAGCTAGCGAGAGGGTAGTTACAGCTCCAGTGCCCAAGTCTCTCTTCCACAGCAGATGTTGCAGAAAGTAGATGCTTTCAGAGGTTAGTCCTTAACAAGGAATTTAATCCAGGCTGAAATATTTGTGAATTCACATCTCAAGGCATTTAATAAAAAACCTCCTTTTTCAGTTTTCCATCCCACCCCGTTACATTCTTTGACCCCGAAGTTCATGTATTGGTTTAGGCCTTGGTTTACTGGGAAGCAAATTCATGTGCTGTCCCTAGAAGGGCATTTTGCACTCAACTGCAGGCAGATGTTCCAGTCCCAGGAAAATACTATCCTGTACCTGAAAACACCACATTAAATAAGCAATGTCTTATAACCAACAGACTTAATAACAAATAAGTGAAGAACTGAAAGATAATCCCTTCAATGAAAAACAAAGACATGGGACACGACTTGGAAAACATTTTAGAAACTTTGTATCTTCTTACAGTGTCAGTGTTGTGAGAATTTCCTCATAAGCTTTAGTATTAGTGAACTAGACTGGATGTGTCCTAACTGAATGCTGGAAACTCCCAGGAAGAAAATTAACATCTGGTGGCCCCCATAGCTAATTTAATAAAGAAGTCTGACAAGGTGTACCAACCACAGTAGTAGGAGCAGGCCTAAATACATGAAAAAGGGGAGATATATGTATTTATATATATGTTCTGTTGCCACTGATGTCATTGACCAGTGATACATCTAATTAGGAACAGTCTCCGCAGCCTTGCTCTTGTCGTTAAAGGACAGATTAGGTAGAAATTCAAAAGTTCAGTGGTTGAAATTATAAAGGCGCTTACTTAAAGTAACAAAGATCAAAATCTGGACAGCAGAAGGACTAGAGCAGATCTGAGTAAGATGTTCGTAATTCTGAGGGCAAAGTGAAAACCGATCAGGAGTACCTTTTTTACCTCATTTACTAACAGAAGTATATGACACTCAATCAAGTTACAATGCAGGAAAGCTAGAAACAGCACAGAGAAACACTTACTTACAGTGCAAACAGACAACTTGTGGATCCACTACCAAAACCCAAGATGCTAGGTTTTAAGAAAGTCTGGATATTTTACATTCCCTATTCAAACCTGTTATAATGCCAACTAAAATCATATTAAAGATAATCAATTTTCATGCTTCAGGCAATAAGGAGATCACCTTGGGAGAGGAGTCAGAAAAGATTAATATGTATTTTGGGGAGGTTTCCACTTATAGTAAACTTTCAGGAACTGGCTACTTTTGAGAAAAGGATATGAGGACAGAGAGAAGATTTCATCCAGTTTAGCACTGTTTCCCTTTAATGTGGCATTCTAATACTTTCAAAATAAAATAAATTCATTTTTAAGAGATAGAATACCAGACTGAAATTTCCAAAGTGCTAAAAATGGTACACTAACATTCACTAATACTTGGGAGGTATTAATGAATCTTAAATTCTGTCAACTGAAACTATTGCAAACATCCTAATTTACCCTTTCTCGTGCCACTCACTACTCACAGGATAGGCACGAGCAGAATCTGCCTCGCTCCACCTGAACTAATCCCAGGTGAGATGTGGAGAGAAGTGTATGGCAGAGAGATAATGTCATGCAGTAAGCAGCTATATACACCTTCCCATCGCAGCTCAGATCTATATAGCTCAGAGCAGAGGCAAAGGGAGCTTAGGTCTACTTGCACCCGCTACGTGGACATCCCTGAGAATCTCCTATTTATTTTAAGGTTGCATAAATCTCTAAGTACTTATTTCTATAATGATGGCATGTATTCACAGTGGGAACGCAGTCCTTCAGGGCCTTCACTGCTGGTCAAGTTTTCTTTTTAAGCAGCACTACTGTCAGTGCTAACATCAACCATGGCCATGCTGGTCAGCAGGTTGCTCCTTCTCAACTGGAATAATCCAGACCAACCTGCAAGGCTGATCTTTATATCGATACCTTGAAGGATGAAAAGGCAGAAAAAGAACTGGCGATCATTTAGGAGAGGAAGATTGTGGAGACCGGCTTTCAGAACAGTTGGTTTACAAACATGTTTTGGTTTGGGCTTTTTTTGCCAAGCAGCAGATCCACCTCTTACTGCAGAAATCTCCACCTTCCTTCCTTTTAATTCACATCACGATACTGGATTTTTAAATCTCTGAGGGAAAAAAGAAAAAATCAAGGTTTGAGAAGTTTGATATTTACATTCTAAAATAATAACTATCTCTAGGGTATCCCATCCAGTCCAGAGCTTACTGATGTGAAGAGATCTTTCATTTAGAGATGAGATCATCTTCACATAAGCCATTGCGTTTGTATGGGGCATGCAACGGCAGTACCTTTTAATTGACCATTAATCCGAACTTCATTGGAACTACTGAAAAGCTTCATTTTCTCTTGTCAGCATACGGCATCACACAATCACACAACAGTTTGAATCATCTGTTCACTAACAGCTACTGAAAAGCTAAGTCATAGAGATGAACTCTGAATGCATAAAAAAGAAAACATGAACCAAAAGCCTGTAACTGGCTGTAACTTATTACAAACATGGAATACCTTTTCATATATTTTTCCTTTACTGTAATATCGTTTGTTTGCTGCTTTAAATGAAATTCCCTTGATAAACCGTTCATATCATGAGATCTGAATTTGATTTATCATTGTTAAACCATTTATATTAATTGTAATTCATCCTTCATAGATCACACAGATTCACAGATCATTTCTGTCTTGTTCAAAATTGGTATGTTTGCAGGCTGCAATTAGCAGGGTGGTGTGGAAGCTCTGGACATTTTTACTATCTGAGAACAATTTCAAGAGTGACTTTTGGCCAATGCTTTGCCTAGGTAGACAGTAAAGAAAGTAAGACAGGGTGGTAAACACTCCTTGCTTACGTTTCCTTGAGAGACTCAAGGTTAACGGCCCAGAAAGCAAAAGGGAAAACTAGGTGTCATGTTAAAAATATTACTTCTAAAACCAGCAGGAGTGTCTCAGTACTATTACACACCCGTGTGAGTAGTTGCCCTTTTGTAAGCCTGCAGGAACTATTGCAAAGGTATTTTCAATTGCATTGGGGAAACTTCTGCATTTTGGACCAAATTTTATATTTTTTTAGAATCAGATTTAACACGCAGGCACTAACTCGATGCCATGTTATTTACAGCGTTCATTCACTATGAAAAAAGGATTTCCTGAATTCTGTAATGACTTTTTAAAAATTGTTCTGATCCTTCCCAAGTGGATTCCTCCATTTTGTGATAGCTTCTGGGTCATACAGCATGACTAATAAAATTTTTGCTGATACAACTCAGATTAAGATTCAGACAGTGAAAGATTCTCTGGCTTGAAAATTAGCGGTTTCTTGTTGCAAACTTTACTGGCACTTTTTGTCCTGTTTTTTTACGACCTCAAATAAACCTCACCCTACAGTCTACTTCCCTCTGACATTTCACTCCCCCTTTACCTCCTCCACGTCTCCTCTTTTAGGAATTGTGTTTGCCAAACGCTTCCCCCGCTGCAAACTCTGGTCTAATTCACTGTCCCCACCCTTACCCCTAACTTTGCAAAGGAGTGAAAAAGGCCAATTCCTCGACACTGCCACTCCTTGCCTCTTGCCCTTCACCATCCTGCCCCAAAGTGGGAGCACAACGAAGGACAAGCCTAGATAATTTTAAAAAACACATGCAGTTATAAGACCTGCATTTTGCTTCCAGATGTGGCAGATTTTGCCCAGCAGCCACGCACATTTCAGTGCCTAAAGGAAGAACTACGGTGCAGGACCGCCGCAGGGGCCCAGCGCGGCGCGGGCTCGGGCTCCTCCTGCGTTACTTGCCCACGGACCGTCATTTTGAGATAGACTTTTGCAGAAATACCTGTTTCTGACCACCTGCGTGACCCGCAGCGGCCGCATTGGCTTTGAGCCTGGCGCAGGTGGGCTGCATGACCCCGGGCGATGTGCGCCCTCTTTGCCCCGGCCATATAAACAGGGCGAGGGGGCTGAGGTAACCCCTCCCTCCTTCCCTCCCTCCTCCGGAGCCCGGCCCGGAGCAGCTCCAACAGAGCCAGGTAGGAGGCCCGGCAGGTCGCCACCGCCATGCCCGGGGCTGGAGCCGGGGCCAGGCGCTGCTGGCTGTGGGGCAAGGCCGCCGGGCCGGGCCTGCTCGGGCCGTTTCCCGCCCGCCCTGATGCGGGTTTCCGGGCTACGGGAGCTGCCGGGCGGCTCCGCCCCGGCGGCGGCGCCGCGGCCCGACAGGAACAGCCCCCTCCGTGGTGCCGGGGACGCTGCGGCGGCCTCTCCGCCGCTCTTCCTCCTTCTCCTTCGCGGGCAGGTGCGCGGGCGGGCCGGGGAGCCGCGGGGCTCCGGGGCCCGGCGGGGCGGGCTCGGGGCGGCCGCGCAGAAGGAAGCAGCAGCGGCGGCCTCCGCGGGCCTGGTCTAGGTGGCGGCGGCGGCGGCGGCCGCCTCATGGCGGGGCGGAGGGGGAAGATGGCTACGGGCTGGGGCTGGCGGGAGCTGCCGCCCGGCTGGGCCTGGTACCAGGGCCGCTCCCCGAGGCCGGGCCGGGGCCTCCTGCGTCCCCCTGAGGGGCTGTGGCAGGGGTGAGCCGTCACAGCCCCTTCACTACGCTGAGGCTTTACGTAGTCTTACAGGCTGCTGAGTGACGGGGAGTTCTTTGCTTCCCCGGCATCCGTATTCACTGACACCTGCAGGCCTGAGGAAGGGGAATATCCCTATTTTGCTCCCAAGGCCTTTGCTGCCAGAGCAGGCACTAGGCCCACGTGTTGGTCGGCAATCATCCCTGCAGGGGAACGTGGGTTGTACAGTTTAACCCAGGCTGGCAGTGAGCTGCCCCAGGCGCTGCTCCTGCCCCAGCCAGCTCTGCCAAACCCTTCCCTTGCCCAGGGGAAAGCGGTTTTGTGGCCGCTGTGGGAGCCGAGGCACTCCTAAAAGTGCGTTGGTTAGCATCGGGCTGTGGATAGGAGCAGCGCAAGGAGCGAGTGGATGGCGGTGCCCTGCTTTCTGGCAGCAGCCTGTGGTCAGATCAGATTAGCGTGAAGCTGTGCTAAAATACTGCATGTCAAATTGATATTAACATAAAAATGTACTTTTGCCATTGATGTAAAAGCCAAGCTCTGCAACTGTTCATAAAATAGGTACAGTATTGT
Source organism: Gymnogyps californianus (assembly GCF_018139145.2). NCBI lineage: Eukaryota > Metazoa > Chordata > Aves > Accipitriformes > Cathartidae > Gymnogyps > Gymnogyps californianus. Next base: position 2,191,415 of record NC_059476.1, on the reverse strand, counting down.
AACTGTACACAGTTTTTAAAACAAAGTAAATGTAAAAAATGATGTATTTTTTTGCCCCTGACTCCCAAATAAACCTGTTACTGAGTTGTATCTTATTTTTGTGAAATGGAGCTCTTATTAAGTGGTAAGGTGCAGTCTCTACAATGTTTCACATAGGAAAGCATTCGTTTTGTAAACTGGGGTGTAATGCTTAGTTTAGAAATGACTGTCACAGCATAACTCTTGTGTCCAGACTTGTGCTCCCCCTGCACAGAAGACAAGGGTTATTTTCTGGAGGGGTCTGTCTAGAAGACAGGGTTCCCTTGTGAACCTGATGAAGGTTTTGGCCTCCAAGCCCTGCCTGTCTCCCTAATGCGTGGGGGGCCAAAATGGGCAGTGTAAGAGCTCTCCCTTCCTGAACTTCCACTGTGGCCTTTGGTCTTCTGTTGCTTGCATGGAAATGCAGCTTAAGTGGAGCCATGATAGGCGATCTCCTGTCGCATTACAGTGCCTCCCTGCTCTGTGGTGTGGAAGCCTGCAGAAGGTCTGGTGAGCTGAAAGTCTCCTCTAGCAGCTCTGTTCCACCACCAGTGCACGGGCACCCCTTTGGAAAGGTTTCTGTATGGTCTCTGCAGGAAGAAGTGAGCAGAGCCGATGCATCTTTGTGGCTGCCTCTTGTGTCAAGACCTGAAGGGTTAGTAAACATGGGACAGCCTGGCTCCGCTTTTTAGGCTAGCGCTTGCAGCCTTGGAACAGAATCAGAGATACCACAGACTATCTTGTTTTAACCCCAAGTTATTTCTTTAGGTCTTAATTTTGGGTTGGGGCTTTTGCCCTCTTGAACAGGTCCCCCTCTCTGGCTTGAGTCATCTTTTTAAGTTCCTTAGTGCATGTTTGAGTGCTATGATGTTTATAAAGCTTATTGCCTCTGGGGTGAAAAACCACCCCTGTAATGCAGGATAGTTTTGTCTAAAAAACACAGTTATGTGAAATTTGCCAAGTTGCTTATTTGTTTTCTTGTGAATGTCTTGTCAGTCTGTGCCATAATTTTTCCAAGTAAAAAGTTTTGTTTGCTTTGTTTTCAAACAGAAGTGTTCCAAATGTGGACAATTCTACCAAAAGCCTCAAGCTTCAGAGGAAAAAAGATGTAGCCGTGTGAGCTTGCAAGGTGGCTTTAGCAATTCCTATCTGCATTCTGATCCATGACAAGTTAATTACACCAATTACACCAGCAACTGAACAGAAGCTCTATAGGAAACTGTTGTAGTTATATTGCAACTTGTGTTACCGTGACTACTTTATCTCTTGATAAGTCTGTAATTAACTTGTCACCACTGTTTAATGCTTAACGTATGTAGAGAATCAGTTAATGGCATCACTAAAGGGATAGTAGCCTGAAGGAGAAGCTCATGCCCTTTGGAAAGGTTATCGGGGTTTCCTTGAATGGCTAATTTAAGGACTCGTGCAGAAAAAGTATTAACTTTGTTATGGGAATTGTGGATAAGATGGAAAGGGTGCACCAAAGAAATTCTCTTTAAACTGACTTTGGTGACAGGGAAAACCATTAGAAGAAACAGTAATGCAAAACAATCCAAAGGAGAGCATGTCGAAGACTGGTTTTGTAGTGTTCTTTTCCCATGTAATTAGGGTTTTAGAGGAGTGAGAACAACTGATGTTTATGAATTAAAGCTTGGTATGCTGGCTGCTATACCCCTCGTGCTCTAACAGGTGCATAATTTCCCTGTGAGCCATGTCTTCCCCCTCTGATACAAAGGGTGACGTCCTCACTTGTGGTGACTGAAAGGTGGTTTCAGCAGTGATGGTCATTCTGTGTTGGTGCTGTAAGAGCTTTGTGGGAAGAAATTGTAGGCCCTGATTTGTTGGGGTGTTTAACATCAGCCTCAAGACTAGTGAGCCTGGTTTCCCAGCCATCATTCTGCCTGGGATGCAGCTGACCTAAATTAAACTTATTTTCTGCAAAGAGAGTGAGGCAAAAAAAGCCTCACTGCTTATGATAGTTGTTAACATCTCATCTTATATTTCACAGAACAATTTGTTAAATTCTGAATGTGTGAAACTTCTAAGTACCTCCTGAAGGCATTAGTATTCAGTCTAATGCTTTTAAAGATTTCCTGCAGTAGAATAATTTCCTGTTTGTAAACGGGTGAAGTCAGCAAGTGCCTAACCCGGTCCGTATTGCCCATTCCCAGAAGTTGTCGGGTGAAGCTGAATACACATCCCACCAATCGCGTAACTCGTAAAAGCAAGCACTTGTTAAATCTATTTGTTTTTATTATGGACATCGATCTGCCAGTCGCAATAATGCATTTATGGACATTTTTCTGCAAGTGCAGTGCTGGTGGCAGTTTTTACTGACAAATTGAGTCATATGGACAGTAGTTCAAAATACGCTTACTTTATTGACGGATTGTGCAATTCTCTAGTTTACCAAGTGTTCATAAGATATCTGGACTGGTGAAGAGAATGTAACTAATGGGAAAATGTAGGATAAAGTTTTAATTTCAGGAGGCTTGAAATCTTTTAGGGTAGTGACAGGTTTCAGCATGTGTCTTGGCTGCTTTTGTGAACTTTAACTTCTTCATTAATGCCATAATTAAAAAGCAAAAGGCCTGGTTTGGTGTCCTTACTGCAGACTTGCAGTTCTTGAGTTTCTTAGCTCTGCTGATAGCGGTGAAGGTTGCTGTTCTACAAATTTATGCTGGCAAGGGCTTCAGTTGTGCTAATTTATCTGAAGGTATAATGAGCAAAACCTTCCTAATGCAAGAAAAAAAAATCCTGTGTTAAATTTTGTCTCCTGTAAGGCTAATGTTATCACCCCGTACAGGTGCATTTGGGCCAGCATTAAGTTAAACATACAGCTGGAGGAACAACCAAACTATAAAACCAGACCAAACCTGTCTTGAAGTATTTTCCAGAAATACAAAATGCAATTTTAAAACTGATCTACTTGTGTGGTCCAGACTACTGTTTAAAAAAGTCAAATGTATTTGAATGTCAATAAAGCTTGTGGGGCTTTGGAGTTTTATGGAAGTTGAGTAATTGCGAAAGGTTTTCTTTGGAAATACATCACTGTGTTGATGCTTTTTGCTAATCCTTTTTCAAGTTGTTCTCTTATTTACTATTTTATATCAGCAGAGCAAAAGCACCCTGTCCTGATGTCTGTCAGGACTATCTGCTATCTATTGATTTATATTGTGCCAAATTAAATGATATAAATCATTTCAGTTACCTTTTCAGGTCACTTGTAAAACTTGGACATGCAGCTGAAATTCTCCCCAACACAACAGAGGTTCTGAAGGTGATTAAAAATACCTATCTCTGAAGAAGTCACCTTTAATCTCAAGGAGGAAGAGGGGAGTTCATTGATACAAAGGTTCTGACTTTTCAAGTGAAATAGTAGTAAAATAGCACTACTGACAGAGGGCCTGTAGTCTTGAGCAGCTTGGCAAAGGGGAATAAAGAATACTTCTGCCTCTCTCAAAGCGGGAGCTGATGGCATCTGGGGAAGCAGCAAGTGGTGGTTCAGATCGTGCTGTATGTTCACTACTCAGCGTGTAGCTGAGCTGTGGGTCTTGGAATAGGCAGCTGGGGATGCTGGGTTTGGGCTCAGAAACTAACTTTTATTTTACATTCAGAAATCCCACTTCTGACTCGGGAATTTTGAATCCCACTTTTTGGGGGGCATGATAGTATACCAGTAAAAATCACTAAATGCTTCACCCTGTTTTTATAGTACTGAGTAGCTATGTGCTGTTGGTGCCATTGAAGATGGTATACTGAAGAGATGGGCTTTTGGTCTTACCTGATGGGTGCATTTTCAGGTTTTTATTATTTGAATGCCACTTTTTAGTGCATTATGATCAGATTAATGAAATCAGTGTTTTAGTGAAGTAGTATGTATTAGCAGCACAGCCCACTGAAGTCAGATTTGCTTTGTTTTCTGAATCATGCCATCTACATGCTCTAAGTGCAAATTTAACTCCCTCCAGGTAGCTCTGCATTAGCAGATAGCAAGTATTAGTGCTGTCTTGTAAATGTTGCTGCTGCATAATCATCAGTCAGTAATATTTAAATTATCTGACTGCTTTAGAGCAGTTGGTACAATGCAAACAATAATGTTATCTTTGGTTGTTTGTACATTCAAGTATGCAGAAGGTCTGTTAATTAGTTAAACTTTTTAATAAACACCTAAAGTATACTTAAGGCCCTGTTAAAAGATTAATTTTTCTGTTTCACATATAAAAAACAGAAGATGGAATGTACAGCATCTAAAAATACACATGGAATGCACAAACTTGCTTTGGCAGCAGTGGGCTGGCTGTGTTGACAGTACATTTTTAGACTGTCAGCAGTGTCCTGGAGAAACAATTCACACAACTTCATTTTCCCTTCATCTTGCTCTGTTGGAGTTTAGTATGATCAGATATAGTGTAGTGGGAAGGGTGGGGGGAAAAGGGAAATCCCTTGCACAGTCTCCTATTGACACCAGAATATCTCTGGTTATTTGCTGACTTCAGTCCATGAAATACCAAGATTTCTGGTTGGTTGATTGAGAAATGGGATTGACTTTATTCAAATGGGCTGCAGGTTTTTGTTTTTTTTCCCTGGAAGATAAGTGAATTAGTTGGGTTTGAATCCTGCTTAGTGGGTGTGGGTCATCTCCTTTTAGCTTTGAGGCTTAGGCAGTTGGATGGAAGGCTTGTCTGGAAGGACGAGCTGGGTCTACAGCCAGTGTTGTGCTTTCAGAAGGTGAAATTGAGGCCCAACAAGGCAAAGTGCTTAATCTGAGAAACTTTTTTTAATAAATGCTTGTGGTTTTTTTTTTAAATAGAACAATAGTACTATTTTGTTTTCACCAATTACGAGTTGCATGTTAGTGAATGCACCTTGTTTTATATTATTGGTAACGCGTATGGCCTGGATTTGAATGCTTTTCAGTTGTCTTTTTGTGCAGCTATATTTGATTCCATAGTGAGAGTTTCTAAGAATATGATTAACCCTATGGGTCATCTTATAATGTAATTATTAATGATTGATTCTGTTTATCCTTGAAATCAATATGAGAAGCAAAATGGTTTGGCATATATTTGGGGTTGATTTCTAACATTCAGTAAACATGATCTTGTGACAAGACTAGTATTGGTTTATTACTCAGAACATGTTTGATGAATCTGAAGTGTGTAATTAGTTTTATATAATGATGGTGATATGTGGTGTTTTTTACATGACTTATGTTAATATGGCCAATAGTGTTAACATCTCCTGCCACTAATAGTTAGGGTGGGGATGTATAGTAATTGATCTTCCTGGGAGTGCTGTAATGTAAAAACAATTCAGGCTGTTTGAAGTATATTTTACAAGTGTGCATTGGGCCTTTGGGATGTTATACTGAAAAACCCAATTGTACAGTTACCATGGGAACCCAATTAGAATAGATTGCTTGAGTTTTTTTCAGTCTTTCATCTTGACCAAAAATCTAATGTACTTTAAATGTTTTCATATGGAATTTTATTCATGTACTGACTTGATATAATAGCTGTTTTTAAATTTTAGTACTGAAACCAGAGAGTATTATGTTCTGTGGATCCTGAGGACTTGTCTTTCAAGGAGAATCTTCCTTTAGCATTTAAAAGTTGATGAACTGAGAAGAATACTTTTTATGAATCTGAGAGTTCTTACCGTAGTGCTGCCATCACCTGTACTTTTCAGGCTGCAGGCCTGTGAAAATAAACAGGAAAGTATCTTAAAACCCAAGGACTTCCGTTCTAGACTATCAACAAAATATGGCTGAAATTTTTCATGTCCTTTAAGGATCTGATTTTTGATGTAACCTCTGACTTTTCTTTAAATTTTTGGTCTATTGACATATTCAAAGGTTTGGAATGCTCACAGGGTGGGTCTGTGATATATTAGCTTCCTGCACCATCTCATCTCCTACTGTGCGGGAGCTCCTATTTGGCACCTGAAGGCATTTCTGTATCTTCCAGGTATCTCAGGAGCATCCCACTGCACAGCTCTTGTGTGGGAACAGAAGTTCTGGGGAACTTCAGCACATCTTGATTTAAAGGCCAAGGGGAGCTGAGGCCAGGAACTCAATAGGAGATGGGCTTCATTGGTCCTAGTCAAGCAGTTCTGAGCTAGTGAGGATGGGGACAAATTACTCTTCCCCCCCACACTTCTGCTTGTGAATTGATCCCTTTAGGTTATCCTACTCTCTGCAAATGCAGGAGGAAATTTTCCATTTGGTGAAGGGGTTGCTGACAATAAGGTTTCAGTCTTTTAAGATGGGTCCAGTGATTCTGGTGTCTCAGTTTCTGGAACGTGATCCAGAATGAGGTATCATGATTGAATTTGATCAGTGGCAATTCCTGTGCCATTCAGAAGAGGTATTGGGTTCTTATCTTCAAAGTCAACCACAGGGGAACCCTTCAACTCAATGTGAGAAGTAGTTAGTAGCGTACATACTGGCCTCTTCCAACAAGACAATCTTTGCAAGGCTGAGATGCATTTTGGAATGATGTTTTCAACTTTCCTAGCCCTCTGACTTACAGCAGTGGTCTTGTACAGTTTTCACCTATCTAGCTGCAGGTAGTCTTCTAACCACCATGGCTTGGGCATTACTGGCTTTGCCCAAGTTACCTGTCATCAGAGGAAAGCCGTTCTGGACTAGCAGATGGTTGAGCTCAACCTGGGGCAGAAATAGGTCACGAACACTAATCAATCCTGACTCTCCTTAGGCACTGTGCAGCCTTTTGGTTAATTTGTCCTTCTCAGCCACCAACCTCACCAAGGTCTTGGTGGTCCTAGGGGCTTCCCCCAGTGTATTGCCCTGTTTCTTGGGACTTCCCAGCAGGGAGCAAGCAACTGTTGTGCTTGTGAGGTGCGAGCTAGTCCTTTTGTAAGAATCCTTTCCCTTAAAGCTGGAACCTGTTTCCTCTTCTCCTTGAAGTCTAATCTCCTCGAAGCTGGGCTTAGTTTCTCCACCAGGCATTGCATCCCTCGTGAGCTGTATGTGCTTACACTCAAAGTCAGTATGTATTCTCTGGTTCAGCAGGTCAAAAATACCATTTGTGAAGACCTTAGCAAACACAGATGGGCATAAAGTTTTCCTGTGCTGTAGGAGAAGCTGGGTATCTTTACTCATGCTTTTTAGAGACTGTTGCATTGAGGAAGTGTCAAGGGGAATTGCCTAAAACTGTTGAAGAAATTTTTGGTGACTGATCTGGATTTACTCTTGGGCTCTGTGTGGATTGCTGTTAAAAGTATGTGAGCATTCTTATGGGGGTGCTGCAGAGATTTTTAGATAAACATTAATGCATCATGTGGAACCTGGCTAGCAATTAAACTGCTGTTGTCACCACAAATTAGATGCTATTTAAAACAACTTGAAATTTAACTTGATTTTCACATTTCATAAACAGGGAGAGAAACTGTGTTGCAAGTAAATATAAACCAAAAAATTGTTATGAGAAGGGATGTTTCCTGACCGGTTTTGTCCCAGAGATGTCTGCTGGGCTCTGAGCTCCTTCAGTCAGGATGAATGCTTGTGTGGCTGACCTGATGGAGCAGCCCTTCATCTACCCATGAGCAGCTGCTATCTTGGAAACACTTTATTTCCCAATGGGAAGGTTAGGAGCAAGTGGATCTCACCAGAATCCAAAGCAGCATGTGCCATCAGATCAACCGATAGGAAATGGGAAGAGGGGCATAAGGAACTGTTAAATGGTAATTATTTAACATTTGGTGCAAGTGAAGCAAAAGCGCATAGGTGCCAGTCCTTCATGCAAATGTATCCAGACTTTAATCATATTCAGTTTGTAAAAGATGCAGGTATTTCAGAGGAAGGCTTTGAGTTTCTCTTTTCTGGTAGAGGTGGTAGATGAGCCTTTCTTGGGTCACCTGCTGATGTACAAGTGCCGTTTTGATGGTGGCTGATTCTTGCTTTGCCTGGCAGAGCGGATGGGACGGAGGCATGCTGCTGGCTTGCCTTCCCAGTAACGCGGGGGATGCTGGGCTGCCATCTCGGCATGCCATCCCTGGCCAGCTTGGCAGCTGCTCTGCTCCTTGGCCTCCTGGGGATGTGTAGCAAAGGCAGAGGACAGATGCATACTCCTGGGTATCTCTATGTAACGTTGGCTTAATTCAGTGCACTTACACACTGTACTTCTCTTTGGTCTTTGGCCTGGGTTTGAAAAGAGCTTCTGGATAAATTTGCTTTTCGAGGCAAATATTCGAGCTTTACCCTTCAGAAAAATCTGAAAAAAAGCTGAGTGTTGCTACAGACTTTAAAAGTTAAAGCTCTGAACTGGCAATAGAAATTGCTACTTTATTTTTAGCTCTGTGACAGATATTTTAGGTAATACTCTATTAGATTGCTCATCTGCCTGACTTATTCATATTTAAAAATGGAATGAGTGATCTTTGCAATGCCCACCTTGCAAGGGTATGATTGTTAGTATATTTAAAATACTCATTATTCAGGATCTTAACTTTAAACTCTTAAAATAATTAAGATGCAATACTAAGATTAAATATTACTGTTTTCTTGTAAGTAGTTTGGAATTGGCTGTAAGTTCTGTCACTGCCTTGGACTTCAAGGCTTGATGTGTTTGAGAGGCCTTGGAAAGCCTCAGAAGTTCGTGTCATTTCTTTTAAGAGATTTATCATTTCTTAAGCAGGTAGTTATCCTCTCCTGTGGAGCAGTGAGTTCCCCAACTTAAGTGGAAGAGTTCCCATTGAGGTTGGCTGTGAGTCAGGACTCTGAGGCTGAGCTTTGTCAGATAATCTCCCTGATTTTCAAAGATGTAATGTTTGTAGCACATCTTTGCAAAGATATAGTGATCTTAGCTAAATAGCACTGAAGAGAAAATGGAGGGGGGGAACTGAGTAAATGTCAAGGAAATAGCAATTGCCCTTTATTTGAAAGGGTGAGAGCAAAGAGGAACCTGTTGTATTTTTGTTAATGATGTACAAATAATGATACTGTTTAAGACTAGAATTATAGTAATTGAAGTTAATGTTTCTTAGGTACTTTCTTAGTGTTTTGCAATCTGTACTTCTAAACCCAGGATATAACTAAGAAAGTCACTTGCTTTCATGCCTTAAAATGTGTTATTTCCTGTATCACAAAAGGCTGTTTATTTTACTAAGAAACTCAGAAGTGCATTACTGCCTGTACAAATATTTCTTAAATTAATACTATATCTTTTAAGGCATTCTTAATGAAAAGATCAGAGCTGTGTAGTGCTTGTTATGGAGGAAGTCTTCAGTGTGCCATCTGTTGATTTTTGTTTGACTCATAACAAGCAGTAGATGACCTAATGAACATTAAAATTCCTGGTTACTTGTAAAAGAAAAAAATCAGGGTCACTTTTGAAATTATATATACTGAAACTTAGAGCCTATTTAAAAACCTGATAGAGTTGGTTATAAGGGAAGTGACACTATTGACATATACTATTCTTCCTGTGGAATTTGAATTCAATCTCAATCTAATTGAGAATTTTTTCCTTATAGGTGGAGACCTTTCATCTACCATGGCATCAAGGCTTGTTCCAAACGTAAGTTTCTAGTAAAATATCCTTGCATTTAGGTGTGCATTGAAAGTCCAGCATTACGAAAGAGTTCATGTAACATAGTTTTTTTTCCCCAGTGTCCAGCAGTCAGTATTAAGAATCCAGTTGACAAGATTGATGCTGCATTGTAAATCTCTGTAGCTCTGTCATGGTTGGTAACAGGCATCAGTGGACCTTTCCCCATCATGTATCTGTCTGCCACAGAGCATAAACTAACAGGACAATGCTATGATTTCAGTTATAAGTTAGCTGTTTGCTTCCATTTCCTAGTAAGTACCTCATCTATTGAAAAACAAACAGGCTTAATTTTGAGGCTTGATGCTTCAATAAGTGTAGGGCAGTAACTTCATAGTAAAATAAGAAAACAGCTCTGTTATCAAGAAATTCAGAACAATGTGCCTTACTCAAAGGCATCAACACATTTTTAGTCAATAACTGTATTCTTCAAATAATTAAAATGAACTTTGGAGATAAGAATATGTTTTTTTTCTATGGAATAACTATTTTTGTAACATTAGTAATGCTCCTCTAGGAAAATATTTCTAGTACAATCAAACTTGCATATCTAACTATTCCTGCTGGCAACTGCTATCACTGTTAAAAATGTCTTAATAGTGGCATCTCTTGTGGTTTTAATCTGCTTTACTAATGTAATGTGGCTTAAAAAGTAGTATTTTGGCATGTTCTGTGTCTTCTACCCCTCTGTAGAAGATTTTCTTTCTCTTTTCCACAAAAGAAAATTGTTTTTATTTTTTTAAAATGGAATGATTGAGGAAGAAATTCAGGAGAAGAAATTCAGGAAAAGAAAGTCTTGCTTTGCTTTTTTTCTATTAAACAATCATCTGTTTAGTTATATATATGTATCTTCCAGTTGCAAGCATCTTTTAGCCGGTACCTGGAATACTGGCAGAGAAATATTTGATTATCTTCTGCACAACTGGGCATGGTAGGAAGAATCACTAGTTCCCCCTCATTCAAAGCTAGGTGTGATATAGCTGGCAAGCGACATGAAACTAATAATTTATTATCTAACCTTTTCATTTCTCCCACTCTCACTTTTAGTTGAAAGGTGCAGCATTAGCTGTTAGGCGAGTTTTCTCCTTTTGATATGTGGAAAAGCAGAAGGTTTAAGGTAAAACACGTGAACTCTCGCAGCCCCATTTGCCATGGGGAGCAGGGGTCTGCCGGGGGCTGTGCAGACACAGCCCAGGCTCCTCTGCTACCTGGTCCTGTTTCCCCCCATTCTGGATGCATATTAAATATGTATGTAAGGTAGCTCATGTTTCTTTAGTGATATTTATAGCGTATTAGTTTACAGTTTTACTTTGAGCACAACCACACGTTGGTGTGACACAATATATGCCTGGCATATGGTTTTTGCAGAAATCAATTATCACTGATGTAATGTGCTGAACAGTTTTTAAGCAGGTTGCTGAAAAATGGTTTCTGAAAGCAGTCAGACGTGGGCATTTTCCACAATCGCTGTATTTGTCTCCCACTCGATCCCTGATTCTGTTGCAGTGACCAAAGATGTATGTTGGGTTTGTGTGGAAGAGGCTGAGATGTGGCTGTAGTTATGTGCGTGAGCATACATCAGGAATGTCGCTGTATTCAGGAGTTCTTTGGGTTTGTGGGGTTCCTATGACAATGTGGCAATTTTTCTATTTCATGAGAAATTTAATTCTAAATGTAATTCTGTTTCTCTCTGAATTTCTTGTAGTTATTAAATTTAAACTTAGTAAACAGAGTCTTGTACTAACTGTGATGCTTTGCTCTCTGTTAATACAGTGAAACGCTTGTCCATGCTGTCCTGAATCAAACAGAGATGGATAACGATAGGAAAATTCAGATGTGTATGCCAGGACTATAATCTTGTATTTTTGTATGAGTCTTTTTGACACCTGTCTTCTGTGTGTATTTATTTTCCTGTAGATGTATTTGTATTTTTAGTGAATTCTTAATACACAGTTTGCTGCTTCATTTGTTTAAAGCTGTTCTACTCACTTTAAAAATTTCAATGAAATTCTTTCCTCGAACACAATTCAGATTCCTGACTCTCCTTCAGCTTAAGGAGCACTATTAATGGTTTTGTTCATATTGCTTAGATTTATTTTGTTATTATTCTCTAGCTCCTACTCTTCAGGTATAGCTATTTTGGTATTATAAAGAATGATGGATTATATAGGAAAGTTTCTTTTGAAGCACTCCTGATATTGTGCAATGCACTTGGGGGTCAGCTACACTTGACTGATGCATGATTTATCCGATGTCCCTGCCACTTTCTGAGATAAAGCTGCTATTTTATCAAAAATGCCAGCAAGTGTGATTTAGAATTTATACACCTCCTTTTTCAAATAATTGTTCTGATTACTTTCTGGCATGGCAATAAAATGATAAAGGTAATTGCACACAAATGTGAGATAGCACCAAAATACAATAAAATTAACCTGAATTAGCTTGACTTGTCGATGAGAAGTATTTATGAAATGTATTTTTGCAATAAGGGAGACTGATATTATAGCTGGAAGGTGAGTTATTGCCTTAATGTAATACTGTTTGAAATTTAAAAAAGAGACTGTTACAGTTGAGGGTGATTGTGCCTTTGAAATTAAGTTGAAGTGATTCTTATAATTGGCAGCAATAATGCATTGTGAAGGTAATATCTTTTATTGTGTTATGCCTAGTTGCATTATCTTTTATTTAGCTGGTCCTGACTTCAGCTCTGCAGAGAACACAAGAAGCAGATCAAGAATTTTGTGGATTTAGGTGATAAAATTTGAAATGTTACCTAATATTAAAGTCATTCTTCTGCTAGATTTTTTCATTTTTAGCCTATTTTCAGTTCCCCTGAACCTGATACAAGTCTCATTTGATTAAAATTTCATCTCTTTTCCTTGTATTAGAGTAGTTGCTATATATTTACATACACAGCTGAACCCTGTAACAGCAGTGCACTTCAGTCTTGCTATGTGTACATACGCATGCATATACATCAAGTGTTAATTTTGGCAGTTAAATTTCGTATTTCTCAGTGCTTCAAAGTACAACCTCTTCTTATTAAAAAGTGTATATACACTTTTACAACAAGCACTTCAATGGTAATTAAAGAGTAGATCTTAATGTTGACTAATATCTTGAGTTTATTTTTTGAAGTGATGAATGCATCTGGAAAATCCAGACAACTGCATGATGCCTTCTTTTCCTTTGTGTGAGACTTGTTAAAACTCAAACCAGTAACCAGCTAGATATTAATTTTGGAGATCCTCTAATTCTTAAAGACAACATTCTTCATCTTTGATTCTTCAGTATATTTGTTTAATTGTTTGGCAACAAATTCCTTAATTATGAGTTAGTGTTTTATTCTGTGTGATTGCATGTTAAAACACTGAACAAAGTATAACGTTGCTTTGGTGTGCATTGCACAGTACTTCTAATTGAATCTTCTGGCATATGATTTCCAGTCTAAAAATAAGGGGCGGGGGGGCTTAATCCCTTTGTTAGGTCATCGGTAGGGTAAGAATGACAACATGCTTCCACATCCCATGGTAGATATACCAAGCAATGTGGCTTACAGGGTTGTTGCTGGTGGGATTTACAGGTACCTCCTAACAGCAAGGAAAGTACACAATTATGACTTCTTTGCTGTTGGTGGCATAATTTGATTACTACAGAAATATCTGGCCCTGTCCTGTCTACTTTTTTCCCTATTCTTGGCACTCCATTTCTTATCCAATTCTGCTCTAATTCATTATATTATGAATATGACACCAAGCTGTGCGGTGTGGTTGACACACTGGAGGGAAGGGATGCCATCCAGAGGGACCTGGACAGGCTTGAGAGGTGGGCCTGTGCGAACCTCATGAAGTTCAACAAGGCCAAGTACAAGGTTCTGCACATGGGTCGGGGCAATCCCAAGCACAAATACAGGCTGGGCGATGAGTGGATTGAGAGCAGCCCTGAGGAGAAGGACTTGGGGGTGTTGGTTGACGAGAAGCTCAACATGACCCAGCAATGTGCTCTTGCAGCCCAGAAGGCCAATTGTATCCTGGGCTGCATCAAAAGAAGCGTGGCCAGCAGGTCGAGGGAGGGGATTCTCCCCTCTGCTGCTCTCGTGAGACCCCACCTGGAGTCCTGCGTCCAGCTCTGGGGCCCCCAACATAAGAAGGACATGGACCTGTTGGAGGGAGTCCAGAGGAGGCCATGAAGATGATCAGAGGGCTGGAGCACCTCTCCTATGAAGAAAGGCTGAGAGAGTTGGGGTTGTTCAGCCTGGAGAAGAGAAGGCTCTGGGGAGACCTTACAGCAGCCTGCCAGTACGTAAAGGGGTCCTACAGGAAAGCTGGAGAGGGACTTTTTGCAAGGGCAGGTAGGGATAGGACAAGGGGTAATGGCTTTAAACTGCAAGAGGGTAGATTTAGATGAGATGTAAGGAAGAAGTTCTTCCCTGTGAGGGTGGTGAGGCACTGGCACAGGTTGCCCAGAGAGGCTGTGGATGCCCCTCCCTGGCAGTGTTCAAGGCCAGGCTGGATGGGGCTTTGAGCAGCCTGGTCCAGTGGAAGGTGTCCCTGCCCATGGCAGGGGGGTTGGAACTGGGTGATCTTTAAGGTCCCTTCCAACCCAAACCATTCAGTGATCTCTAGGCAGCCCACAGTTTTAAATGAGGTATCCTAAAGTAACTAGGTGTCTCTAAGCTTAAAGTGAGGCTGTTTCACTGCCTCTTTTTTCCTGGGCACCAAGATGCATCCTAGGGATGGCATGACCTGCTCTTGCAACCTTGATGCCAACCCACCACAATCGCTAATTTGTTCCGTTTATTAACACTACACTTTCTAATGGCATTTTACTTGTATGCTGCATGTAAATGTTTGACTTATTTCAAAATGTTCATCTTAGCTTCATGCTAATGATGTAAAAAGATCATATAAATATTCTACTGTATATATGGTTTAAACCACTGTATGGCCGCAGAAGTGGCTGCTACACTTGCATAACATTTAAGTTTCCTATATAAGTAATAGCTGGGGGAAGATACAGAATATGTTTACTTGGTTTTGGAGAGGTATTGGAGGAAATAGTACATCTGAATTCCTGTTTAAACAGCCCACTAAGGTCTTGTGTTTAAGTATCTGCTGACAGTGTCTCAAATCAAAGCTTGGCACGTGGGCAATAGATGAAGTAGAAAAATGCGCTTCTTGAGTGCTGTCTGGAATGCAGTAGTAGTAACCTACCTGCCTATTCCAAAGGAGGAAAACTTGTTTTATTACAATTAAAATATCCTTTAAGTAAAATAAGAAGTCTGAGATAGCCCTGGTAAGTACACTGGGAATTTGCCATTTGACAGACCAGGATTACTCCTGTCTGCCAAAGCAACAGACTGAAGATGTAGCCAAAGAGCCAGAGGCTACCACTGCTTGGAAATACACTTTCATAGCTTGGCATTTCGGGGTCTTTTGATTGCCATCCAAAGAGGATTAGTAGTATAATACGATGGGACAACAGAAACTTGCTTTTGTTGTCTTTGATTGTTTAATAAAGAATTATGTGTTTGCTCTTGTCGAATACTTTTAAAATGCTGTGGAAAGCAAATGTTGCTCTCCGTATGTGAACACGTATCCCTCTGGTTTGTCGGGGGCTTGTGTGAAGTGGGCCTTTTGATAAGTAAAGATGGGGACTGATTTTTAGTGGCTGCTGTGCCAGTGTATGTTTGTATATGTTCAAAACACGCAGTTTAATTCTGTACCTTCACATTTTTTTATGGGATTAGTTCTTTGGAGGGTAAAGAAATTGCTGTATCACCCCAAACTAACCCTGGATTTGCTTACAGTCTGTCTGACACTTCCTTTCCAACCCCCCCCAGCCAGGAAATGAGTAGGTTTTGTTTTCATACCCTCTGAAGTTACAGGTTTGGCTAAACAGGGGTTAGATTTACTTGGAGAAGCATTGGAGATATTAGTAGAGTACTGCAGTATATTTCAGTGCAGCTTTTGTTTAAAAGCCTTATCTGGATTACAGTCCTGTTCTTCAGCTGCGGAGGTGTTTATTACTCTTGCAGCAAGGACAAAAATATATGGACCTGATATATGGTTCTTTATTCTGGCAAGCTGAAAGTTTGCTTTGGATGCTATAGGAAGAAGAAATGCAGGCAGTATAGACAGTTATTGAGGGATGTGTAGGGGGAAGAAGTGGCTTGTGTCCAGATGGGTGGTCATCTAGTTCACAAGAACCTGATGCAGTATATAAAGGACTTGTATTTTATAACATCAAAGGTAATTTTAAATGTTATTTTACTTGTTAGCAGATTATATTGACAGAATTAAATCTGATTAGCTACCATGATGGTGGTTTTGTTTCAAGACTTTCTTCTTGAATTTAAGCAGTGAATGCAACACCTTTTTTCTTCCTCAAAGTTTAACTTCTGCCTTAATTTAAAAACTGGGGGGTACTCAGCTTTCATTGGACTAATAGGTTTCCATATGTTTGAAGGATGCTATGTGTGATGTTCAAGTGTAATAATACAGGAAATGTATTTCTTTTCAGAAATTATTTTTTCATTAAGTAATGAGTGATGTTGGTAGGACTACCCTGGGAGTGTGGGTTGCAGAGGGCAGCAGCAGCCTTCTCTTGTTTTGTTGGGCAAGAAGAAGCCCTGCCCTGGCTTCCAGGACAACTTTCTTACAGCTTCAGCAGTCCAGATTAAGATGTCCAAGCTGTAGGGACCTGTTTGGATCAGGGCATCCGTATGGCTTTAGAGTTCACTGTGTTATGTTTAGTTGGAAATCTTTGGCTCTTTTTTCCAAGAGAAGAAACAGCTTTTAGAAAAGTTCATATTTTAGCTTTGAAAAATCAAACATTTCGTAATAAGCAAAAAGACTAAGAATATGTTTCATTCTGTATAATTTTTATTCTAGTATATTAAACTATTTCTGGGTATGAAACTTCTGTCTACCTCTTCCCTTTCCTTCCTACACTGAAATTATTTCTAGTACATAAATTCTTTTTTCGCTTGAAACAGTAGCAGCCACTGTTCATTTGGAAGGTGAAAATATAGATTAATAATCAAGATATTAACAGGAGTAGGCTTAGACTTGTGTTTTGATCACATGTTGATTGCATGGTTCCTGTGGTTTTTTTCCCAGTCCTTAAATTTTCCTCTGCTTAACGCACTGAGTGTAAGAAATGGCTTTCTCATCTAAGACTAGCTGCATAAGGTTGGAAAATCACCCTCCATGCTGAAGTATATGTGCACAAATGCATTATCTTTACTATTAATATCTTTTCCCATATTCCTAACGTACAATGGATTGTTTCCTTTTAAATAAACATGCAGAAACCAGTAAAACAAATACAGGAAGTTTTAAACTATTAAGGAGATGTTGAGAAGACTATAATTCAGTGAAAACCTTGGATGAGTGGACCACTGGCATGTGCAAGCTCACCAGCAGCTGTGCCAAACGGGGGCTGTGGTCAGCCGCCTTACCTCTGCTGTCCCAGGCGGGGTGGCAGAAGCTTTCTGCAATTAAAACATTTTGCAAACAGCGTTAGGGATTGTGTCTCTAAATTATTTCATGCAGTTGTTGTTACGATGGTAACAGGAGATGTTAATGACTGGATTTTTTTCTTCAGCTGTCTCAGTATGGAGCAACAATAGCGCTGTTTCCAAAACCCCAGCTAAGGGTATGACTGCAGTGGCAACCATTAGTTGCCCTAATTGCGGTGCTTGCTGCTGCTGATGCCATATTACGAGAGTGATACGGTGGCCTTTACACTTCAGAATAGACGGGGTGTTCGTAAATGGTCACCTCTCGCCTGTTCTGCTGACCTTACTGCCGTGCAGTTGATAGAGATGGACGCATCTAACTACTTATTTCTTACGATGGTCCCTGATTGTTTTTTGCCTTGACAAATACCGCTGATGTGATTTGATAAGGATTTTGTTATGAGAAGGATGTAAACTTACTGGATCAGGAAGAACAACTGTAGCAAGATGACTGAAATGAAGTAGCAAATTGCCAAACCAGTCCAGGTACTTGTGAAGTATTCCCCTTAAATTTAAATCCAATATTTCAAGCTTTCATTGAATTTTAATTCAAAACTTGAATCAATAACAAGCAGGTTTGAGAACACTATGATACTCAAAAGAAGGACACTTAAAGAGTTCAGGACTGGTATTTCTTTCCTGTAATTAGGATGAAAAAGCAACCTCCCTGGCATTGATTGATCGTCCTCTCAAACTCAAGAAATTCCTGGTATTGCTTTCTGGCAAGTCACTGATATTATATGGCATCATAGAAACAGGGTAGGTGCTTGAGAATTATAGCTCATATGCTAGCTTCCTAATGTGAATATGTTAGAACACTGAAGTGATGAGTCTTCAGGATATATTTATGAAGAATAGGAAGTAAATGAACAGGTTGGTACTTTGTCACACCTTTAGTGGAATGGGCTAGCATCAGCACTCTCCAAGTGAAACTACCCTCAGACTGTGTTGATCTTACTGGATAAATACGTCCAGAAATTCAGCTTTTACAGCTAAGAATCCCTATGATTTGTGCTACTAACAGGTATAGTGCTATCTGGGATCCTCTCAGACAATAGGTGCTGACAATTATTTTTAGTTTTTGAAGCCAGTATGCAGTTATATCCTAGCCCAACATTGGAGCAAGATTGCATGAGAAACCTAGTATGGCATCTGGGTGGGTTCTCTATTTTTAAATAACAGTAACTTTCATGGTGTGGAAGAATTAAGTAGAGAATTTCCAAATGTGCAGCAGTGGCTAGTCTAGAAATGGTAGAAATACAACCTCTTCTGGGTTTGAGAAGTGGCGACTGAAATAGGGGAAAGAAGTGTAAAGCAATTTCACCCTGTTGGTTGTATTTACTTTATCAGGTAGCTCAGCAATTAACGCTTTCTGTTAATCTGAAAGGATCAAGAGACCCATTTCTTGGTGGCAACTGACATCCCACTGATTAATGCACTTGGACTCTCTTGGTTTAAAAAAATAAAATTGCAGTATCTGTGAGGACACATGAGTTTAGGTTTAGCAGTTGAATATGTTATTTTTGTCTTGATTCTCAGAAATATTCAAGTAAAAAACCCCACGCTGTAAATGATATATAAATGCTATAAGATATAAAATCATGACTTCCATTTGAAGTTCAGCCACATGTTATAGCCCAATGGAAATACCCTGTTAAATCAGATGCAGGTGGTGGCAGAGGGGATTATCATTAATATTTTGATCTGGCATGGTAGGTTATATTGTTGCTAAAGCGGAGTGAAGGAAATAGAAAAAGCTGTAGCGGGAGAGCCATCAGAGAAAGGGCTCTGGCTCCTTCCTGATGGGAAGGATTCATGTGCTCGATAATACTGAAGGGAAAATCTGTGAAAAGGTGACATCTTCGGTCTCTTTGACCACAGCCTTCAGACAGAACTTGTTTTAAGACAATTTCTGGTATCCTGAGGGCTGAATGCTTGTGGTGGGTGCAGACACATCCACGGGCAGTACTGTTGCATTCTTCCAGTGGAAATCTGCGGTCTGTGGGGTTTTAGCACTGTACACATGCACTGTGAGATCTTTAGGAGGAGAACACAGGAAAAGTTGGAAAGCGATGTTCGTGAAGATATTTTGCATTCTTTCTCCCCTTCAATTCGGTAACAGTGATTTGGGGCATGGTGCTGAAGCGCAGGAAATGCCGTGAGGTTTGCTCTCTGGACTTGTCTTCTGGAAAATACAAACCTCTTGGGAGAACATGAAGCATGGAAACAATTTGCTATGGATTTTTTTGAACCTTGTTGATCCTCAAGATTTCTCTGTATTTTTTTATTTATCCATTCCCCATTATGGATAGGAATTGGATCCTAGGATCTCAGACCAAACTACAATAGAATTTGGGGGGTTTTAGAGGCAGTAGATCATAGAAAATAATTTTGAATTATTTACTGTAATGTGAAAGACCATGAATGCAAATTTATATAAAATCTGTATTTAATCAAATGGGAGGTATGTTTTAGTACTGAAAACCTTGGCTGCAGCAAGGCTGTTAAGCTGAATTACAGTGGAAAGCGTAAGAGGTTAAGATCCTTACATGCAAGTCATCAAGCTAATGCTGGCTTTTGGGTTCACAGCACCTCGTTTAGGAGATAAAACTCGCTGCTGTTGTGCATCCTTAGCATCTGAACTCTAGGAAGGCACTTTGAGCAGCACATTTCTGTTTCCTGGTGGTGTTCAGTGGAGTTGATGTGTAATGTAGGGGACCTTCGCCCTTCGGAGGAATGTGATGCCACTGAGGCACGTGCTGTTGCAAAGTCATGGGAGCACGTCTGGAAAATGAGGCTCCTCTGTACAGGACATTAACTCATAAATCATGCTAATATTCTTACTGATAAATCTTCCACTGTGAAAACCTTTTGATACTCGTCTGTTATTAATGACAAAAAGGACTTAATTCCGTTGGCTAACAACAGTCTTCCAATTTTCTATAGAGTGTTTAGCAGTCTAGTGAGATGCAGACTTACATACCCTGCACCTACATCTTTATTTCTGTAGCAAGACTCCAAAGGATGGCAGGAGAAGTTTCCTCTCTAAAAGTCCTATTTTTTTCCTACTTAATAAATTTCAAAATTATGAGATTTTGACACAGATTTGTAGGTATTACAGTGGAAAGGGAGAGTGAAGGTGGAGTTCATGCAGTACCTGATCAAAATTCCTCAAATAATTTGTTTACATAAGCTGGAGAAAAAAGGCAAAAGGCAGTGTATTGGGATTTATTGATTTTTTGCTTTAAGCTGCCATTCATTTTTGGCTCTCCCAACTTCAAGGGCACTATGGGGAAGATGGTGTTGAGCACATCATGCCTGTGTTGGAAGGACGTGGGCAGGAGCAGGTTTTCAGTGTCCACTGGTCTGCTGTGAATGATGTCTAAGCATTTGGTAATTTCAGCTGGCCAAGTTTAAAGGCTGTTTATTTGCATCTGAAAACTGTTGCAATTTAAATCTTGAATAAAATTTCACTTTATTTTAAAATAGCACTGCCTGCAGGAGCATGTTGTTACCTCGATCTTCCCTGGCTCATCTCAGTAGCTGTAGGTAAATAGTAAAAAGGCACATTAGTATCTGGACAGAGGATAGCATGCATTGTACATCTGTATGGTGACCTTCATCTTTGAGGCTCCCAACCCAATCGCATCTGTATGTGGATATATGTCATGTAGTTTCATTCTTTTATAAAAATAAACCTTGTAAATATTGCTGTCCAATGCGTATGATAAACAAGACTGAAAATACTAGTTGTACTCACTCAAGGTTTTCATCTATAAAGCTTAGTTCAACTTGGTGTGAACTCATAGGGTTATTTATAGTTTTCTGTTACTCGCTGCATCCTGTGTTTTGTTATAATGAAAAAGCTGTCCTCTTATCACTAAGTTTTTATATTCATGGAGTACATGGTATGAGGTTCAGTGCATCTAGTTTAGGGCTGTCACAAATAAAAATGAAGAATGTATGCTGGTTTTCCACATATGTAAACTTTTATGTTGCTTTCTTACAAAGACTTCTGCAGTGAGGTGCTGCTTCAAAAAAAAGTTCACCTATGCCCTCTCCTTGAGGAGGGAGAAGGAACAAGGGGAAAAAGTTGGTTGAAAAGGAGAGCTTCATTGTAACACCAGCAAACATTTGATTATTTAGCGAAAAGCTGATTTGGATTACAGTCAAACTAAAACCGCTAGGAACCTGCAATTCTTCAAGCCCGGCACACCGCGCAGAACTTCTCTAAGCTGAGTAACTTTGCGCTGGTTGCTGTGTGTCTGTAATCTGAGGAACTGCATAAGCGCTTCCCAAAATTCACAGGTTTAAGTTTACTTTTGCCTCAGTGGGCAGAACTGTCTCCTTGATTTTGTTCTGCTCTCTTAACACTGATTAAGTTACTCGCGGATGTGGCTTCATTACGTAGCACTTAAAAAAGGGATTTAAAAAGAAATTCTCTTAATTTGAAAAAAATTATTGTACAGCTGCAAGCAGTGGTCGGCTGTAAGTTGTCATGCATAGATTTTTCCTGTCTCCTGAAGCACCCCTAGTCTGTCACTGTGCTCTTCAGTCAGTTTCCCAGCTTCTTAATCGCTTCTGCATTTCATCTGATACTTCATGGGGCTTTCAGCATCGTCCCCCTTGCTGTAGGCAGACGTAGGTGTCATAGGTGGGGTGAACTTCAGAGTGCTTTGGGGTAGACTATACGCTTGGGTAAATACTGGGGAAAATAAGTTTGCACAGGTGTCTGTGGAGACTGTTGGTTCTGAATATTGCAGTAACAAGGGGATTTTTTCAGGTGTAAGGCAAACTGCAAGTTAGCTGTACTGTCTGAGTGACTTTAAAAACCAAGAAACTTTGCTGTCTCAGTGTAACTCGCGTGTGTGTTGATCGAGTTAGCTTGTGCTGCCTTACAATTTCTTGGGTTTCTTTGTGTGCTTTTTTGTCCAGTTTCACTTCAATTTAGCTCTTTGGAGCAAAGGCTTTTTTGTCCTGGTTGTACAGCACCGATGGCGATGTGGTCCAAACCTAGTTTGGTGTCTGGGTCACTGCAGTGGACATACTTGTGGTGTTCTGTCCTGCTTCTCTCCTAATGTATTTACAGTTTGGTTTGTACAATCAACTCAAACATCTACTGAGTCAGACTGTTGGGTTTTTTAGCCAAGATGAATTTGACAAGTATGTTATTGTTGGTCTTGTACAATATTGAGAAATGCTTGGCATCTGTTTCCAACTACATCCTATCAGTAATCGTAAAACCAGACTAGTAACAATGGGAATAAAGAAATGTTTCTTTTACTAAGGAATGATTGATTTTTTCATATGTTTTTCCAGCAGACATATTCTATTTGTGTTCCAGCAGTTATTTGCATAACACTGCTGCTGTAAACCAGTGAATATACTTTGTCATAATAATCCTTTTGAAATCAGTGTCAAGAAACATTGAATGTTAGCTGATAAACCAACTGTGAAACTCCTATTACTTGAGATTTTTACGAAGGTCACTGTTCTGCTAGTTAACATGTTTTTTGGGACTTTGATTTAGATGCTGACTTCTTAGGATGGATCATTTTAAGTTGGAGTTTTGAAAGTAAAAGCCATAGTTGAGGAAACTTGAAATATGCCGTTTTCTTG
This sequence comes from Gymnogyps californianus, assembly GCF_018139145.2. Lineage (NCBI taxonomy): Eukaryota > Metazoa > Chordata > Aves > Accipitriformes > Cathartidae > Gymnogyps > Gymnogyps californianus. The sequence goes on along the minus strand of NC_059476.1, from coordinate 2,168,684 downwards.
CTTTTTAAAATTACTTTTGAAAACTACGCAAAATATCTTGAGGTGAATGTTCCTTGGTGAAAATGCATGCAATTAGAGGAGTTTGTTTTCATGAACAGGTGACTTCCAAAGAGGGAGAATCTCGGTGCAAGGAGAAACATGCAGTTCTGCTTAGTCCTGTGGGAAAACTCAAGATATCTGGGTGTGAAACAGGCTTACATGAAATAAAACTTCCAAAAATGAGCGTGCTGCCAAGTGGGTAAGTTCATGTCCTATTGATCCTATGTTTATGTATGTGGTAGAGGAAGGAGATTGCCCAGAGGATCTAAGACACGACTATGCATACTTCGTTTTTACTAGCCGTACTGGGAACACAGTACTTGCTCCTGTGAGAGGCAAAAGCAGCCTCTAGTACATTTAAGGAGTAGCAGCTCCAAAATGCATTTCTTTCTCTGCTGCATCAATAATATTAGCAAAGAAATGTTCTGAAATAAAAGTATTTTCAACACCGGTTTTGAAAGTACATCTTGCCCCTAATTTTGGACACACATGTAAATCTGTCACTGAGGATTAAGACGTCCTTGCAAATTTTGCAGACCTGTATCTAGATATATATGTTCCAACAGGCAGAACCAGGATTAAATAATTGTTTTAATTACTGCATACTACTTGTGAGAGCTTTGGTTGGTTTTCCATAGCTGTGATGTCTTCTGGAGTTCAGAACAGATGATATACATGGCAATGGAGATGGTGACTCAAATATAGGACTGACTGAGGTGGTATTGGTACGTTTTACTGTTGAATATAAGTGCTGTTCAATCTGCTAAAGTACATCTGTCTTGTTCAGATCTTTAGTCTGTGCTTTTTCCTTATTTGTGAGGAAATGCTCAGTGACATTTTTAGAAGAAACACTGAATTCTTTCAAAATTACTAGATGCCAAATTTCTTTGCCAAATTCCTCTGCCAAAATGGAAGTTACTAATACTACTTATTTAAGGGTGGTCTCTTCAACTGTTTTTGGTAATAAAATTGCAGCCTTTGCCACAGTCTGTTACAGCAGAGCTTTTTCTGACAAGACTCAAACAGGTTTGGCTTCCTTCTTTCCACGTTGTCCTCTTCTCCCCTGCTTTTCGCTTCTGAAATTCTCCATTGATTTGTGGGGTTTCCCCTTTTCTGTTTTCCTTTTTTATTATCCTTGTAATTTAAGTGTGTGTAAAATTAATCAGGAATATGAAGCATAATGTGTATTCTGGTTGAAATATGTTTTTGCGTTTAATATGAAAACCCTCAAGCCTCTGGATTTGACAGTTTTGCCAACTCGAGTGATATGGAAATAGTACTTCAGTCTCTTCGTATGCTGATTTCAGTATTGGATTTCTGCTGATGAGGAATGGAAATAAAGCGGTATTTAGGATAAGGCCGAAGCTTGCCTTTGCTGTAGAGCAGCGTCTGCCTGAAGAGCAACTAAGCAGACGAGGATTCTTCACCCTTGAGAAGAGGAAATGCCAATGAAGTGGGTGGAAGAATAGTAGGAAGAAGGCCTGTGGGCTCTCGAAGGTGACGAATACAAGAAATTGTGTGTTCTGATTTGTAGTGCTGGACATAAAGTGAATTGCATGAAAATAAAAGCTGAAGATAAAAACCAGTTGTGATGTGGACACTAAAAAATACAGGCTCATAGTGAAATGGCAGATTATTGGAAGAAGATAATTACAGGCTCTTAATCAGTAGAGACCAAGAAGGTGGATGGGGAGGTATTGTTTGTGTAGCTCTCCTGGAGAGGTAAGAGCAAAGGTCTGTGTTTGTCTTCTATCTTTAATGTTGAGGTTTTGAATGTTTCACTTGATGGTTTGCCTTCTCTTTTTGAACAAAATTTTTAGGGACAGTAAATATCTTCAGAGCAAGTGGTGGTGGGGAGGCAGGGTAGAGAAATCGATCTTTCAGGCACACAGACCTTTTTCCAGGAAACTACTCCTCTGTCCCCAAAAGCTCCGAGTACTTACTCACCTCTGCCTGCACAAATGAAAGATGCTGCTACTCACAAACTGTGGGTCACTGCCCTCCCTAAGGGAGCCTTGCTGCAAGGCAAGGTCTGTCCTGTCTGTAAGGACAGCTCGTTTATGGGGGCTGCCATTTCCTCGTGTAACATGGCCAGGTTGGCTGGTTGAAGAAGGATCTCATGATCTTGTTTTTCAGGCAGACATCAGGCAGTCTAGATCCTTTTCCTGATCCTTTATTTTTTTACCTGATCTTTGTCTTTCAGTTTTCTCAGTGGTGAGCTGACTTAATTTCCCAGCCTCACAAAATGTTGAGGCTTTAGTGGCATCTTGATAACACTTAACTTAGCAGATTGTGTGATTTATATGCAAAAATTGTTATATTATAGGTGGAATATTACTCAAGAGTGTTTCAGAAGTTAATGGTAAGCAGAATGTTCTTACAATTACTTTAGGAATTTAAATCTGAAAAAGAGGTGGAAGGTGGGACTTGCTTTTGTCTTTACTGATGATAAAGTTCTAAAAATTTTAAAGCCATCTGTAAATGTTTGTGCTGAAGTATAACATTTAATCTCTTCTACTCATCGCTAGTGAATAGTTGTTAAATTTGGCCTCATTATTTTTGACAGAATAAAATAAAAACAAAACAGTGCCCAGTGTTTCTCCTAACTGGCTAATAAACACTATGGTGAGAACATTGGGTAGAAAAAAAACCATAAGAAACATAAAAATTGATTTTAATGGACCCCTGTCATAGAGAACCATAATGAGCACAAGTCTAGTAATAAATATTGGTATTCTGCTCCACGGTGCTTGGGACTTTTCATGTAGAATTGCATGTAACAATCAATATAGATTTTAGGGTTTTTTAACAACAAAAATAAGTAAACCTTTGAAATATATAAATACTTAAGACTTGCAATCATCAGACAAACCTGCTAGTTGTAGAAAAATCTGATAAGAGTGCCTGGTTAATGGCATAATTGGTTTGTGGAGATCTTGCTCTATTTTACAGCTTGTAAAATGCTGTGCAATTAATCACCTGAGATTACAACCTATTCTGTGATGGCTCTCCTTAAAACTTAAGAACACAGGCTATAATGTAGACTAAAAGGAGAAGCAACAAAGTAAAATTCAGTTTTCAGTATGCTTGAAAGAAATTGATCTATTAATGAGATGAAACTAATTGTAATAACCTAAGGTTATTCTGCTCCTTGTGAAGCTGGCAGAGTTTAAAAGTCAAGACATGTCACAGTGTAATGGTTCCTGTTTGGAGAGGAGGAATTTTTATTCAGGCTTTTTCAATGTATGTGTATATATAAATAAAATAAAATTTCATATATATAAATGAGGAATTTCAGCTGAATATGTTTGTGAAAGTTTTAATTTACTGAATGCTAACTAAAATTGTTTCTAACCGTTTTGCAATCTAAGTGTGGTGCTAGCAATTGGCCAACTTAAAACAGTAACTTGAGATCACCTATTTCTGTTTAAGTGTTTAAATTGTGGATTGACTTTGTTTGTCACTCAAGTTATTCAATTAATAAAGCACTGAAGATAGAGCCAGAATAATGATATCAGTATCGGAATAGCTTTGGAATAATCGAATTCTTTGTGTTTGATACCCATACGCTCTACGACAGAGGCTGTGGTAGTTTTAACCTGCGTACAACATCATGAAGAGGTGCACGCGTTGGGCTCACAGGCTGTGTAGGGGTCTGTACATTAGGCTGTTTCTGAAACAATTGGAGTGTATTGCTTCAGGGTTGTAAAGTGGGGCAAAAAGTATACTGAAGATGAAGCTTGATTATATAAATTTCCCTGTTACTAAGAACTTCAGCTTCACAGTTCATCTTTTCAAAAAGAAGTAAAAGTATATATATCCTGTATATATGTTTTAGTACTGTATCAGCCATTGTAGTTTTTCTTTCAGTGTATACAAATATAGCCGCCTTGATTGAAACTACTGCTTCTCTTTCCTCCAGTATTCCTGCCTGAAATACTGCAAGTGTTTAACTCTTTTTGCTCGTGTCCAAAAGAACAACTCATTAAAGACAATTTTAAGTGTCTTTAGCAGCTCTGAAGTTTCAGAATTAGTTTTCTTTGTTCTGCTGTTGCCTGTGGTGTTCCCACCCTAGGACACCTCTGTTCTGAGAAGCCTTGTCTCACTCCTGAGCTGGAGGGGTAAATTATCTGCTTGGTGAGTAGGGAGTCGCATTTGTGACTGCTGTTAACAGTAACAGAAACCAGGCTTGTATTTTCCTGTGCTAAATATTTACAGCCGAAGATACTTTGGAAACATGGGGATGTTGACTTGGCAGTTGAGATGGCAGCAGGGAACAGTTCTTCCCTGTGTTCCAAAAATCCAAATTCTTTCAGGAATTCCCTCTTCCCTCAGGAAAATCGCCCCAGGGTTCCCATCTCCCTGCGCAGTCAGCATGCGGCACGGGTTATGTAGCTGGCAGATGTGCTAATGCAGTGAAATACGGTGACAACTGGAGGATTTTAGTGAAAGAAAGAGCAGTAGTAGAACATGCCTTGAGGTAAACTGAAACAGCTTCCAGTGTGTGGTTGGAAAATCCTGTCCTGCTGGGCTCAGGGTCATGAACAGTGTGACTTATTACTGCGTACTGATGAGCATGCATGTGAAATGAAAGTTAAATTTGCCTTCTGATTAGTGGGTACAGATTCCAGATTATGCTAGTATTGACATCCCCTGTGGGACTTAAGGGTACCACCATGAGAAGTTCTTGAGTTTTTCCACTTAAAAGCTTAGCTGAGCTGGCTGTGGTCTGTTGCTGCCATCCTTAGATGGGCCCAGCGCTGGGGCAGGATGTCTATGACTTGGGGACAGCCACCCCCTCGCTGCTGGGCTCCTGTTCCTCCAGCCCGAGGGCTGCTGGGCGCATGGCCGGCTTGAGCTCGAGAGGGGAACCTGAGCTCCTGTCTCCTGCAGGAGACAGCGTGTGCAGGTGGGCTGCTCCTCCTCTGTGGACTCGGAATTGGGTGTTTGTTGGTATGGATGCAGACTTGGATTTGAGAGATTGCGGAGAAGTCATTGGCATTTCATGCATGTTTGAGAAGTGAGGTTGGGCAGGTTGACTTGCTTTACCATGGCTTGAATGGTCAAAATGTGCATTTTCCTGGTGGTGTGGGAATACCCCAGACTCCCCTTTATGCTAGTTTCAGAAGAGGGATTCTTTTGGAAGCAGTGTGATCCCATCTGCCCTCTGTATTTCTTGCAGGTTATTTGCGATTTTCTTTCTAGTGTGTCATTTCCCCGCATCCTACTGAGACAGATCAGAGAAGGAGGAACAAGGAGCCAGTTTGGCCATTCTTGTAGTATTAGTCTGCCTAAACCTTTTGGGGGTGAATCTGCAGTTCAAGAAGTTCACCAGAGTTTCAGTCAATCTCTCTCTGCCGGTTTAACATTATCAGAAACTCTCCAGAATCTCAGTTTAAACAGGTTTCCAGCTATTACAGATTCAAAGAAAATCTCAAGCGTGTGAAAATGCAGCGGATGCAGCAGTGTACGGGAGTATGATAAGAGCCTAGAACAATAACTTGGAGAGGTGTGAACCATTCTGTTCATCTCTGAGGTATTTAATCATAGCCAGTGATGATGGTTTAAATGTCAACTTTGCTAACTGTTTCATTCCTCATACTGTAAAATTTACTGTGAGTGATATCTCACTTTGATGCCACAAGTGGGAGGCATTTGGGAGAGTGCCACTCCTCCTATTTTTCCAATAAGCATCAGCCAAGGCTAAGAAACTTAGTGGAGCTCAGGGGCATACTAAAAACCGACTGAAGGAGGTAGGTATGCGACTACTCTGCTTAGCTGCTTTGAATAGATTTCTGGTTTACTGTGAACATCTGATGAGACTTAGGTGAATAGAGGGTTATTGGCAATGTAGCTTGGAAGAGGTGCCACTCTTCCCCATTCAGTTCTTCCTTAAAATTATTGTGTAACAGCAGAGATTTTCTAATTAAAATGGTATAGGATAAAACCTGAATGAGACGAAGTACGTATTTGCAGTAAAGTAGTTAATGGTTTTGGGATGATCTCTAAATGTAGAGTGGGAGTAGGGAGGGGAAAGGTGTCCTAGAGACCTGTTTGAAACTGAAGCTACTGGTAGCATAGGCTATACAGACTCCAGGTCACTTCTTGAGGAAAGACGTGGTGTGTCTGGTGGAACCAAACCACTGGGTTCTGTTCCTTCTGCAGAGCCTGACATTTCCACCACTGAAGATGTGCAACTGTATTTACAACCATTATTCTTGGATGAGTTAAGCTGTATTGCTGGTTATTTCGAAGACCAAGACCACTGTCCGTATGGAGTCATCCTATGGTCTTATCCTTATAGACCTTATGAGTAATAACGTTAAAATTCAACATCTGTCTAATTTTTGGAGAACTGTATTTTTCGTTGGTTTTCTTAACAAGTACTGTAGCAGTTTGTCCTCTGTAAGGTGGTATTCCTGCTCCCAGAGGGGAAGATGTTAAAACACTGACCGACTGCAGACAAGTCCAGATGCATCACTTTCCTGCCAGCTAAAACAGAGCACTTACTCTTGTAAATACCATAATCATCCAAGCTGACAGCACTTATCAAGGATCAAAGTATGTTTTGCATGGCACTTTCCTTTTTTTATAGTTTAATGTATTTAATTACTGTTTACAGTGACTGGAAAATGGTTCATTAGATGGATCTTTTGTAGGCGTTAATAGAAACAGATTAGGTTTGAGATACAGTCCGCATTTGATGCGAGTCTGAGTGTATTAAGTCCTTCGATAGCAGCTAGGTGAAGGGCTTGGACCGCTCCACGCGTTCTTTGCTTCAGTAGTACCTTGTTCAATGCGTGGGGCAAAATTCATGCAGGATTTTAGACATTTAGTTCCCTTGAAAATGGGGGAAACGCTGTGCGTGTGAGGCAGTGCAGCAGTACACATGTGCTCTGTGTTGGTCTGGTCTCTAGGCTGCTTCGCTTGTGTTTTAACCCCTCACAATCCTGACAATGTTGATTTTCATATTGGTGAGTAAAGTGAAAGCATGTTTTGGGTGCCTATGTAGAACAGTCACCAAAAGGAGAAGGTCAGTCTTACACGTATTTCTCGAAGCCTTTTATTTCTGAATATCTTTTAACTTGTGGCACTAAGCTCTCACAAATCTCATTGATTTTTCTGCCACTTGTCTTAAAAACAAAAGATGCAGATGCCTGGGTAATAGGAAGATGATGCTTGTTACTTCAAATTACTTCAAAATAACAGGAAGGTGGTATATTTAAAAAAAAAAGAAAGAAAAAAAGAAATATTACCTTCTCTAGTAGAAGTGTCTACAAATATCCAGGCATCAATCTTTATTTCAGCAGATTCAATGGATGTGGCAGGAAGAGTTATTATATAGCATAGTCCTCCTTTTATTAAAAATAAACTGGGCTAGGTTTTTTCGTAGTTTCTTGTGGAGATGCTACAGATTGTTTATGCTGCATCAAGATAAGAAAACTTTTTATTGGAAATAGTGTTTCAGAAACTTAAACAAAATAAACTCTAAAAACATGTAGAAAGTTTAGACTTTGTCAAAGCCTTGCACGTAGTACAGCTTAAATACATAGTTTCATATGTTTTTAGAAATGGTTTGCAGGAGAAGTTTTACTGTCAGGTGTGGGTGGTGAATTTTATTTTGCATGATTGGCAAAACCCACATTCCTCTCACTTAAACTGAAGTGAATCTTGAGCAACTCCACTGTAATCAATACTATACTTTAGATGTGTTATTTTTCCTGACAGCACTGCTGCATTTCTATTCATCTGTCAAAGGCAGTATTACACGATTCAAATAGGAGTGGTTTTTGCAAGTCTTCAGTTGCGTTTTTGTCCAGAAATCTAGCCAGAGAAGCCTTTGAAGGCTCTATGTAAAAAAAAAAAATAAAATCCAGATTTCTATTGGGCAGTTATTCATGGTACTAATCTGATATTTAAAACCTGTAATGTTAATATAGACAATGTCGTGTGAAAACACTAAAAGCCCTATTTCAGTGTGCAGAAGAACAAAAAGCTTTGCTGCTTGACTGGTGTGTGTTTGTAAACCTCGATGGTTGGCCAAGGCTTCTAAAGCAAGAAATGTTATAACAACCCAGTGATCGCATTTTACAGTGGTGATATTTTAAAATGGCAAAAATAACAACAAACTGTATTAGATAATATAACTTGTGCAGACACCCACTTGAAAATACCACAAATGTGATGGGTTTATTTCTAGTGCAGAAGATGTAGAGCTGTAATAGTGCTGAAAAATAATTTCACTGAAGAGGAGTGTGAGAATTTGTCTATGCAGCATCATCTTTTCAAGATATTTCTCAGGAAAGAAATCTTTTCCTGACCCCCTGCCCTATACTGTGCCACAGATACTATGCCTGGTGTATCTTTACTAACTCTTTTGTAATTCAGGCCATGAGTTGAACCCTTCCACTTCTCGTGCCAGAGGTAGATTAATGCAGTGGAGCATTTTTCCATTGCAAATCCTTGCTATAAAGATGGGAAAATGGGCTGCATAATGACAAGGTTTATGTTTCTATTATGTATCAGAATTAGTGTCTATTCTTAAATATTGCAGTGCTTCATCTTGGTTTTCTTCCCAGGCTCCTCAGGTCCTCCAAAAAAATCTAGATACATAGACAGATAATGCTGAGACTAATTTAAAGCCACAGAGCTGTTTTGAGATTAGACAGTGAGGTGTAAGTACAGATGCCCATCTGGATAATAGGAACCTTTCTTGCAGCTCTCCTCGAGCGAGAGAATTGAATTACAAAAAGTGTTTTGCTGAGAAGTGTCTGAGATCTACCTGAAGAGCCTTGACTATGCAAATGCTGGGATCAGAACAATGTACAGTGTTCGAGAAGTACCAGGATTGTTTGGGTTTATCTGGTGTGGGGTGGCTTTGCCCAGCTCTAGCTGGAGGTGGCAGCTGCAATAGCTGGTCTTCGTTGGCTACTTTGGCTCATGCATTTGCAGTAAAACTCGCAAAGATCACATACTACCAGTGCTTGTGCTAATTATAGCTGTTCTTAAAATGCCTGCCTTAATTCCTTCTATAAAACTAATTTAAGACTTGGTAGGACAAAGCACAGTAAATCATCCTGGAGTGCGGAGCTGTGAGGCAATGTGTCCTTAACCCATGTGCCACTTCTGCAGTGGCTCACCTCTGCAATTATGTTGATTTTTCAGTTAAATGGCAAATGATCTTCAGAACACCATGCCAGAAACGAAAGAGTTAAATTCTAAAACCTTATCCTGTAACTGTAAATGCCATTTTTCTTTCTTCACAAATGTAACCTTTTAACATTTATTTTTAGCTTTTACATTAATATATGTAAAAATATTAAAAGCTCTTGTATATTACATTAAAAACTTATGTCAGCTGCCCTGCTTTTTCCTATTTATTAAAACTTTTCAAGCAGTGAAAACATTTTACTTGTTAATGAGGGGAAGAAGGAAAATTAATGACATAGAGCTTAGATCTTCCAAGATGTCTCCTTTTAACCATGCAAAACCAGCTCTTTTTCCCACACTATGTAGTTTAATTTCTGTGTTAGGGTTCAGTAAGCAAATGCAAATAGATTTAATGATTTGCATCAGTAGATCACTTCTCAGTTTAATATCCTCTGATATTTTGGTCAAGGACTTTTTCTTTGGAAGGCTAGCGCTGTTTTGTAGAGTAAAAATATTAATAATGGTGGCATTGTTATGTTCAAGTAAAGCAAGGGAAATGTATAACTTATTCAAAAGCAGCATCTCATATTATCTTCTCACTAAGATCATGCAGTGGAAAAAGTTATCCAGAAAAAGACACTTAAGAAATAATTGTGAATTGCTGATCATATTAAACATTTAGTAGTGGTTTCCATATCGCATCTCATCTTATTCTTGTTTTGCATCAGAATTTTAAAATCCTGATCAGTAGTGCTCCTAGCAGTGATGTGAAGTACTGTGCCCCGGGATGGAGCGGCGGCTGCTGTGCAGTAGCTGGTGCTAAGTCAGCCAGGAGGGCTGAAGCTTGCAACGGGGCACTGCTGTATGTCCCAGACCTTGGGCTGCTTCTGAAAGCCTTGAGCTTCTGGTTTTAACTCTTGCTGTTAGTATCTCTGGGTACAGAGCTGTTCCTAGAAACATGGCGACTTAACCATCAGAAATATATGAGTTTAAATCTAAGTGTCTAATTTATGTAGACTCAAATCCAAGTTCCATTTGAAATCTGGGAACTATTGCTTCAGTGGGAGGGACTGAGTGGTCCCACATAGTTCTTATAAGCATTTCTGAAAGTTTTAGAGTCTTAAGTGTGTGATAAGCAGTTAGCAAAAAGCATCAATTAATAGGCAGCAACTGAGCTCCTCCGTGCCACTGGCATTACATGCCAGAGGCCACTAAGAGTAACAGGGTGAGAGTCTGCTATGAACCATGGAAGCCACCTTTAAACAACTGGAGTCAGCCTCCAACTCACAGACCCCTGTTCTCATGGGGGCTTCAGCCTCCCTGGTATCTCCTGAACAGGCAACGTGGTGGGATTCGAGCTCTCGAGATGTTTTCTGGAGGATATCAAGGACCCTTTTTTGATGCATGGCCCTGGATGGGTGATCCCAGGACAGTGCAGAGCGAGATCTCTTGCTCACTGATGAGGAAGAGCAGTTTGGGGATGTGGGGTTGGTGGCAGCCTTGGCTGGACTGTGAGACACTGCTGCTGGATTGAGGAAGGAGAGGAGCATTGTGCAGACTGGGTTTTAGGAAAGCAGATTTTTGGGAAGGTGGTAGGCAGCCTCTCATAGGAGGCAGCTGGGAAGTGCAGATGTTCAGGAAAGCTGTCAGACCCTCCAGGGCAGCATCCTTGTGCTCAAGAATGGTCCATCCTGTACTTGGGGACACAGCTTGTCAGGAGACCACTTGGCAAGGTGGGGGGTGCATGGAGGAGCTCTGCTGCTGAAAGGCAGTGCATGAGGGCGGGAAGGGACAAGATAAAGGAAGATTTTGGAAACACTGCCCAGGCTTGTAGGGATGATGTCAAGAAAGTGAAACCTCAACTGGAGTTTGGAATTGAAAAGAACATGAAAGGCAATAAGAAGAGTTTCTGCTGCTGTGTTGGTGGTCAAAGGTTGAACAAGGAAAACACGCAGCTCCTGCGTGCATTGATCTGGCCCAACTGTGAGGACAGTTAGTCCCTCACCACAAGGTGCCAAGTGACAATGGACCCAAGTAAGGATGGGGAGGATGGGTTAGACTGGAGTCCTCCTGAGGTCCCTTCTCACCGGGATTATCCTGGGAGCCTGTGGTTGCATTAAGACACCTTGAAAAAAAACCATAATTTTTGTGTAAGCATTCTTACTTGAATTGGAGCTTTGCTTTCAAAGATCTGTTGATCAAATCCTGGGAGCGTTAACATACAACAGGCCAGCTTTGCAGTTCCTTTCTTAAAATCTGTAAAAAAAAAAAAAAAAAAAAAAAAAAAAAACCAACAAAAAAAAACAAACAAAAAACAACAAAAAAACCCCCCAAAACAACCCTGATTTTAATCAGTGTGTGTTGTTTTCTGTTAAATTAAAATGGAATATGAAGCAACATAAATGAGATGATCAGTGTCCAGGGCAGTGGAAGTCCGCTTTCGGTCGTGATGAGATACTCACTTCAAAGTTGCTAAAGTAAATACAAAACTCAAAGTGCACAGTATAGAAGTGTGTCATGGGAGAGCAGTGCTGCATAAACAACGTACAAGCATAGCAGTGTACAAGCAGGTTGTTCTAAAGATTCACATCAAGGGGTATTTCTTGGCTGATGATACATCAGTGTGTCTCATGGGAGTTTGTAGAAGGGCAGAAACTGGGAACTATCACCGTCCCTTCTGCTGGTTTGTGTGCATAGCCTGCCTTGTGTCTTCTGTAATACCTTGGTTTAACAATAATAAAACCTTCTTCTAACAGCATAGTTATTCTGCTTGCTTTTTAAGAATTTATCTCTAGAAATCCCTGGTATGTTTTTGATGAACTTCCTTTGTCTAAGTTTAATGTTCTAGGAACAGAGACCACCTCACTGTTTGGATTTTTTTTGCTTCTTCATTATGGTGTCACTTCACTTTGCTTGTTTTAATGAAATGATAGTTTGGGAATATTTCTGTTTTGAATCTGTTCCAAATTCACAGCTTGTTTGGGATAAGCATAGGATAGAGGACGTTAATTCTTGGTCCGTATTGGTTGCTGTTACAGTTCCTTGAACTGTGCTGGATTTAATGAAAACACAGAAAGAAGTCAAAGGTAGCCTATTTTAATCTTGCAGACCTCCTTGCAAATCGAGTGAGAAGAAAATGTCAATCTACTAGTGCTGAACAGAACTGCATCCTCCTTAGATTCTTGAAAAAAATGTTAGAAAATATTTAATTGAGTTTTAAATTAATTGTCAAAGGAGTTATCATCTTTCCACCAGGAACAAATGCAAACTGTTCCATCTATTCAGTGTTAGGATGGTTTCATTGGTGTTATCAGTAGTTGCCTTACATAGTCTTTAAATCTAACTTTCCTAAATTCCTTAACAGTTATTCATGAAAGGATTAAACGAGAATAATTCCAAGGATAGATATCTTGTAGATAGACCCCTAGCAGCCCATCTTTGCTAGTTCTCAGAGATTCTGGTTAAGTAGAAATAAGTTCCTATTGGCTTTTGAAGAATTTAAGGTTGTTTAGTGCATATAATCCTTCAAGTGATAAATACTCACAATTGCCTCTTTGCTTATTAAAATGAGTGCTTGCTGGTGATAAAAGCTTTTTTTGATTGCTTCTAAACTTCTGAGTAAATGTATTAGACCATAGACAGCAAATGGGAAATCCTGATGATCAGCTAATCAAATTAGTTTTTGAACAGCTATCAATTTCTTTAGTTAATTTTGACATTTGAGAGGCTTACCGTTGTAGTCTGCTAATATGTAAATTGTCATTCATACTAATAGATTTTTTTAATTGTATTTTATTTTCCTAAGGAACTTCATGATAACATAGATTTATACATGATGTAAGGATCGTCTAGTGTGAAACAGGACTATTGCAGAGGACCTTTTTTCTGCTTGTGCTAGCTCAGAGCAAGAAGTAAAGAGATGAAGTTAAAAACTTTGTACGTTAGGTTACCAGTCAATTGTTTTCTTGTCATTTGTTTTTCCTCTACTTCTTTATTGATGCGTGCACCCTTGGTTTTGTCGTTCCACAGTTAGGTTTTGCTTGTGTTCAGATGATGATGATTAACATAGTCTCTCTCTGCATCCTGCTTCTGGCAGTGCTTCATCAGTGTTACGCAGTCTTTGAGGGTGGTTGAGTTTGTTGTTTCATGGGCACTACGATGCAGGTGCATATAGCACCGCCACTGATTTAAACTATACATACACACACACGGATATCTTATCTTGGAGATGCTGGGCAGACACTGCCTAGCTTGGTGTCAGCTGGGCTCCTGCGATGAGGAATGGTATGTAGTGCTTACTAACAGAGTTTTAGCTGCAAAAAATGGTGACCACTTTCTATTCCTGATGGAAAGCCTCTCTAGAGCTGGAAAGAAAACATTCAAAAAGACTAGTTTTTGCCACGCTCGTTGAACTACACTACTGGACAGCTAGATATGTTTCTCATCACATATGCAGAGCCAAGTTGGTAGAGTGCCTACCTTACAAAAATTTAGGATTCCACAGATTGTTTTTACCGTGGAGTCTGGGCGATTAGCTTATTTTTCAAGTTTTTTATTTCAGTCACGTGTACTGCAAAGGTCCAGGATAGGGGCCGTGGTTTAGCTGCGGTACAGCCTGTTCCGCAAGGACAGAGTGCTGCTTTGTCCTGGTGTGATGCTGAAATGCTTCCCAAGTCCTTATTTAACAGATAGTCACAAGCTGTTTATTTTCATCTTGCCCCAACCCACCTGTGACACTGAAGTGAGTCTTACTGAAAGGCCTTGAAAGTCCGCTTTAATTAGATGCTTTTATAATCCTTCATGCTTCAATAGGAAACGTCTAAATTTTCCTAAAAGTGAAATAAGGGTTGTATCACAGGTTGCTGTCAAAGAGAACAAGTCTCCCTGAAAGGGTGGTGGTTGGGTTCCTGGGTGGATCAGTCCACAGTAAACATAAAAAGCATGGTGCTCGCTAGGAATCCATATGGCCATCAGACAGTAGTTGCATTTGTTAATGTATGAAGCATTATGGAAGTACACCAAGTTTTTGATGGCTGTTGCATTAGACCTAGAGCTCCTGTGTACATGGTGCTACAGTAGACTAATAGATAAACTACAACTGTGCTGACCAAAATACAACTTTTAGAAAGTCTTTTGTGATGGATAACTGCACTGAACAGCCTGGTGTGGAGATGCCTGGATATAAGGGAGGAGGAGGATGGAGAATATTTCCTGCCTTATTTTTTAAACTCTTCAGGTTCGAAGATCTGACTTGGGAGGAGTTGTTGAAAGTTTAAGCACTGTATGAAACTTGGTCATAAATATAAATCAGCTTATATTAAGGCAATTTGAAATGTAATACCTCAATAATTTGGAAGTAGTCATTCTTCACAGCTCATGAATGTTCTTAACCTCTGAAAATAGTTTGTTCTAATTTTAAATGCTGACATGAACACCTGAAGAATATAGAGAGTGTCTTCTGTTTATACCTCTGAAATTCAAAAGTCCAGACTGACCTGATTTCTGGGTCGCACCCTTTCTGTCTCCCCAACACAGAGCACGTTAGACTGTCTTGACTCTGTCCATCTCTACTTGAATTCTTTGAAACAGTCTGATTTTCTCTGATTTCTTCTGCTGCTGATGGCGGGGACAACTAACCAAGATGGATGTGGTCTTTTGCGGGGTTTTTGTTGCTTGCTTTTGAAAGCTTTTTGCACTTGAACATTTTGGGAGGTTTTTCTGCTTTTGCTGCTCTGGTTGTGTACTTGTCTGTTAAACCAGATCCCCGTTTTACTGTGCTCCGGTGTTGGCTGCAATTTCTGTTGGTCATGGTTGGGATCACCTATCAACTCCTGTAGGTCAGAAGTTTTCTTTGTGCTGGGTAATATTGCTTGTGACTCTGAGGTTGTCCAGATGCTCTTCATTTATGCAGATATCCTCTGGGTTTTAAGATTTATGTTTCAGTGTGAAACAGAGGATATCCTCAGGGTTGTGATAGCATGTCTCGCTTCCTGCCTGTTCTGGGAAATACGTTTTTAAATTCTTTTTCATAGAACTTATAGCAATAACAAAAGCAGGCAACAAAAGCATACAGGAACAAAAAAAACATTCATGATATGTATGATTTCTAGTGCATGTAGGTAATGTGAAAATGAACAAAGAGTCTTTTGTCTGAAGTAATGATAAATCACAGTAAAAAGATGCCAAAAGGCCAAAAAACAACCCCCAGGTATAATGAAGCAGAAGGAAAACAAAAAGTAGCTCAGATACACATTCTCGATAATACTTTCTACTTGCTGATAGTGCTGTGTTCACATCTTGGATGAGTCAGACTCTTAGCTTCCCTATGATGTGAATCTAGAATCTTGAATTCTCTTATAGGCTACAAAATTGCCTGTTCAGTAAAATTTCTTGCTTTGAAAGCAGCGTTACTGAAATAGTCACTTTTAGCGATTTTTAGTGGGACTAAAAATTCGTTTTTGGTTTTTTGTTGGATTTTTTGTAACTTGTACATGGGTGGCAGCGAAGGGCTGCTTCAGGTTGGGTTTAGCATTTGGATCACTGAAGGTATTTCTGAATTATATCAGTTTGCTTATTCATATTTGTTCCAAAAGCTTGCCATATCTTAATTCTTAGTTTTATTGAAATCTTTAAAAGAACTATCAGAATGAGCACATATTTACTAATTTATTAAATCGTAGCATTGCTGAAGTAATGAAGTAAATACACAAAAGTGTCAGAATTGGTAGTATTACATTTTTGCTTTGTCTCAATTCACGTTGTAACTTTGTCTTCACTTAATACTTTTCTTTCAGGTCTATCACTTTGTTATCAAAAATCCATAGTAATTGGGATAATTTATGACCAAGCTAACTCTAACTCACACAACTTAACTACAGGCTCTGTCAGGGTAGCACTTGCAGAATTGAAAGGTCTGCTTTGTTTTGGACTGCAGAAGAGACATCTGTGTATGTTAATTGGGAAATATCTTTTTTTTATGCATCCAGCACTTCTAAATGGAGAGTCCTGTTAAGTACTCCATCTTGAGTAAACTTTTCAACTGGTAAGGAATTGAATTTTTAAAATAATCATATGTTTCTAAATATTGTTCCATCATTTAAAAGAAACTTTTATGCCATTCCTTCTGTCTAAGTGTTGTAGTTTAACCCCAGCTGGCAACTAAGCACCACGCAGCCGCTCGCTCGCTCCCCCCCACCCGGTGGGCTTGGGGAGGGAATTGGAAAAAAAGTAAAACTCATAGGTTGAGATAAAGACAGTTTAATAGGACAGAAAGGAAGAAAATAATAATGATCAAATGATAATGATAATACTAAAGGAATTAGAATATACAAAACCGGTGATGCACAATGCAGTTGCTCCCCACTCACCGATCGATGCCCAGTCAGTTCCCAAGCAGCGATCCGCCCCTCCCAGCCAACTCCCCCCAGTTTATATACTGGGCATGACGTCATATGTATGGAATATCCCTTTGGCCAGTTCGGGTCAGCTGTCCTGGCTGTGTCCCCTCCCAGCTCCTTGTGCCCCTCCAGCCTTCTTGCTGGCTGGGCATGAGAAGCTGAAAAGTCCTTGACTTAGTATAAACACTACTTAGCAACAACTGAAAACACATCAGTGTGCTATCAACATTATTCTCATACTAAATCCAAAACGCGACACTATACCAGCTACTGGAAAGAAAATTAACTCTACCCCAGCTGAAACCAGGACACTAAGTAATCCAGCATACGACTGCTTTGTTTATTTAATAGATACCAATGAAAAGTGCATTCCCAACACCCTTATTGAACAATGCGGGTGGCAGCATCTCTCCATGCATGGGTAGGCAGCGTTATGGGATGCAGTGACTTTTATGTCCACCAGAAATCCCAGAATTAGGTTTCAGCCTACAGAGGGGATCATCAGTTGAACAGAACCAAGAACCTGTTTCAGTGGACCTTTCCAGTAACGAAGTTTGTGACTGTACAAAGGGGGAGCTGTGTCGGTTAGTTGGGATTGCAAAATGTTTTGTATCCACCCCTAAAGAAATGCATTGCAGCGAATCCCTCCAGTAGCGCTCTCACCTGTATTTTTCTGGATTACCTCGCAGCTTGCACAGGGAAGAGCTGGAAACTGGGGCTTGGAGCTAAGCTGAACCAAGCAGCAGTCTTTTGAAGACTCTTGCAGAGTCGTTTTTTAATTGAAGGTTATTCCTTGTTGGTAAATGTTATATTTATATTTGTTCATCTAAGTAGATGCTGGAAAGAAGGCGGTGGTCTTTCCTTGGCAATACTGATTGAAATCCCCTTTCCCCTCACCTCACCGTTGGGAAGCTGGTACTGCAGCGGGCCAGAGCTTAGCACCAGCGTTAGAGAGGCACATTGAGGGCTTCGTCTGTGGTGTTCATCCTGTACTTGTTGGGTTTGTTGGCACAGAGGCTGTTTTATGGCAGTGCTTCAGGATTTTCCTGTTGCTGTCCAGCTTTTGTGATGGCCACTGCTGCCTGGGGTTCGTTCGCTTGTTGGCAGCTCTCTTTTTTTTTTTTTGTCTTGTACATGGTCTCCTTCGTTCCTGGGTCTGGGAAGAATATGGAACTGCACTTCTTGTTGCACTTTCATTGGAAATTGGTCCATAAAAATTCTGTGTCTCTGTAGTTTATTGTCTCATCTTTCATACTTGAGGGAATACATTTTGCTGTTGTATCTGTGCTGTGCTTATGCATTCCTGGTGTTTTCCTTTCAGTGTAGGGCTGACAAAGTCTTGAGCAATCTATTTATTAAAGCGCTCTTTCCAGTTCCTGTACCTCAACCATTTCTTTGTTACACAGAGATAACATCAGAGGTACGGTGTAGGGTTCCAGGTTCCTGGGTTTTACATGGGACTGGTGGTTATATTTGAAGGAAAGGTACACAATTGTATCTAACAGTAAGTTTTCATAGTGTGTGAACTTGTAATGTTGCACGTTAGAATGGCTCAGACCCTGATTCCTTGTCCTCAGAACTGGAGGAAGAAGATTTTCATTTCTCTTTTGTAGCCTCGTGAAACTCAGATTTCCTACCACTTTTTCTTGTTCTAAAACGCACATACAACAAAATACGATTCTTGGCTTATGACTTCTTTAGCGGGAATTAGCTGGAAGAATTCATGGTTCGTGATCGTTCTAGGCTAGCAGGTGAAAACCATTTGCAGTTACTTGTACAGTCATGCTATCTCATCGTTCTTCTACAAGATTACATGCAACTTGTGTGCATGTTTTCAGTGTACAAGTGTACGTTAAATTATGAACAAAACTTATGAAAATGTTTCATATGAAAATGCTGCAATTTAAACATTTGATGTTACTTTTTCATAATCAATGGAGGAGTCCTAACTCTGGCCTTTTTGCCACTATCTTATGGCAAGTTATGAGCTAGAATCCACAAACCTGTATTTTCAAACTTTATGGGAAGACTCAGTATTTCAGTACATTTTTCATACTTTTCAGAGAATTCTTTTCTCTTGTAACTTCTGAATGCTCAACCATGACAAAGTTGTGAAATGTTTTTTGTTCTTGTGCAGGGAAGAACACCCATCCTTCCCGCAATGCAATAGCATTTCTGAAAGCTTGAAAGAACAGGGAAGTATTTTTTCTTTTTGTATAGGAGTAGAATTGATTCTAGGAAAAAGTCTTTTGATTTTGTGTGGTTTTTGTTTCTCAAGCTATACTTACTAGTGTAATGCATGGCTGGAGGAAGGATCAGCAAAGCTGTTCAGAAAGTGGAGTACGGTCAGGTTATTAGGTTGCATTATAGGAACTGTTTTTCTGCTGAAGAGCTGGACATCTCCATAGGTCTCAGGTCTCCAGTTATGGAACAGTTAAGTTACAGCTCAGTTGACCTTACAAAAAATACTGAGCTCTAAGGGGAGGTTGAAATCCATTCCAGTGTCCTCTAGCTTTGTTCTAGAAAACCCCATTTAGGGTGAAATCCTCCTGGTCTCTTTGATTTGCAAGGGTTGAAACAGTGCAAACGCCATTCTGTTTGCAAGATACAATATTTAGCCATAATGCAGATGCCTTCTCTCATAATGAATGTGAATGGACTCCACATGAATGTGAATGAACGCATAGAGAAAAATTAAGCTGCAGTTTGCTTGTATTATTGCATGTTTTACAACAGAATTGCTGCCAGTTGTGTGATGTCTTAAGTGTTTGACATCAGATACAATGCTGCCAGAGCATGTATTTTGATCTTCATGTACCAATAAAAAGTTTCACATCTTTATTGTCTTAAAATATCTTCAAGGATAGAAAGCTGTCTGTAGCCTGATAGCTTCTGGGTTTAGGAAAGCTAATGTATAAAACTGAGGAAAAAGAGTTGATGCCAGTGTTTTTAAAAGGCATAAAAATATAGCCAGTTATGTTAATGAATATCCTTACTGAAGATTTAATCTCTTACTCTTCTTTAATGATGATGTTCTCCTGTAACTAAACACATCGCAGCGTATTTTATTTGAGCTGCTTTTGCTCAGGCATCTTCCCAATTCCTTCATGCAGTTACCTCTTGTTAATTGCTGTTGAACTGCAGCGTGTGGAGGTGTGAGCGGGATTTTGAGGCTCTGGCCGCTGTAGAAGCACACGGCGTTTGGCTATGCCGAGGAGCAGAGCGTGGTACAGAAATGGCACGTGAGCCCTGAGAAATGAAGCGGCGTTATCGCATCTCCTTGGGCAGAACCATCCTGATCCAGCCAGCATTGCTTTGGTACCTGATACGGTACCTGTTCTGTTCTGTGTGGCCTTTCCAGCTTGATTGGAACAGCGTGACCATCCCCACATCTGGCTCTATCCAGGGCCTCGTGGGTGTGTTGACAGCAATAAGCTAGAGGTGGCTGTGGTCAGCCTTTGTCAGTCATCTTTTGTCTTAATCAGGATGGAGGAGGAGACCAGGAGGAGACTGTAGGGGGGAGCTGAAACAAGGCGTTGATTTCCAGGGAGAGAGAAGTGGTGGGGTATGGAAGGTGAAGGAGAAGGTGACAGTAGTGATGTGTCACAGTGAGTTGGAAACCAGCCCTGGCTTGTGCAGCCCTTTGTGATGGAGCCGGGAAGGCTGGACGGCGGGTGATGGTAATCCTCCTGGGAGAAGAGGGATCTGCAGAGACCTGTGGTGTCCTCTGCAGGGGGGTGGCATGTCATCCGATGACTGCAGCGGTGGTAGATACGCCTGTGTGGCATCTGGGATTTTGCTCATTCAGCTTTAATTTTTTGGTGTTCTAGGGTGCTACTAACTTAGCAGTTAATGTCACGTTACACCATTGTTCCCTTCCCCGAGAAGTCTGATAACAGCGAGTTGGATGTTAAATGCCTCAAAGAAACGGGTCCTTTGTTCACCTCGGACAACTTTTCAGTGTAGTGGTTTCAAAAATAGGATTATCTTCATGGCATCGGTGACTTCCTCGAAATCCGTGTGGTGGCACGTTACAAGGCTGTTACTCCTGGCTGGAGGACGTGGCTTTTAGGATATGGAGGTGTACGTGGCCGTCCTGGGGAGTGAGGGGCTGTAGCTACCAGGCTGTCTGGATGGGTGGCTAAAATGTCTCCCCGCGATGAACGTGGGTTACAGGTGGCTTTATGCTGTGCATCGTCCGTGTCGTCTTCGAAGTTTCAAACAGTGCAGCAGGACGAAAAATCCCTCCATGTACCGTAGGCATTAACTATTTTGCAAGGATATCTGAACTTTGAAAGTCTTTCTCCATATGTACAGCTTTGTACTTGAAAGAGGGTTGAATATTGACCTAATTTGTCTTTTAAAAGGACACAGAGTTTTACTAGAATACTTATGCTATTGAACTAGACAAATGCAGGTACTATTCCTTTGGTAGTCGGTGCAGAAGGTTGATGTGCTCTAAGATTTACTGTGCATCACCTTAGCCATCATTCCCATAAGTATTAATTTTAACTCCACTAATAAGAAACTGAACAAAAGTGGAATTATGAGTTCAGTAGTATTCTATGAAAGGTCAGTTGTTAAAAAGGCAGAGTCTGACATTCTGTGAAAAAGGTGCCTTCATTAATCATCCTGATAGGATAGCATAGGATATTCTTGACCAATACCCGCGAACCGCACTGTGTAATGCTTCGGGAAGGGGTGCTTAATTCTTTGTATAAAAACAAGGATTAGGTGAATGAATGCGGAATGACCATTTTTTAGTACTGTAACATAACTATTTCTCTTTCTCAGTTCAAAGTATAGAAAAATTAATGGAGACTTTTTTATAAGACATGCTGTCATTATTTTTAAAGTTTGTTTATTTTATAGAAGCATATGTTGTTATGGGAATAATATTTAAAAACATAGTTTATAAGAATATAAATGCAATAATACCAAACACCAATATTAATGTAATTTATAAAGTATTTATGACCTCTTAGAAATATTCTTTTATTATATTGTTTAAATGCGCAGCTTTGTTTCACAATAGTTCGTCTCTGTAAATCTTGAATGATTACTCTTGTATGAACCGAACAGTTTTAATTGCAATGTATAATGTTTTTCTGTGTAAAATTATTATATTGAATTGTTTGTGTTTTTTCCTTGTCCACCATAGTGATGGCAATTTTAAAGTTAATACAAATTATATAAATTATTAAATACAGGCCTAGTGGAACATTAATCAGTAGAACATCTTTATTGTGACCGTTCCTGACAGATTATGTTCACCATGATGCCCATTAATGCACTGTATTGTAAGAGCTGATGTCCATTACAGAATCCCCTTTGTTACTGGTGTCAGGTCTCATTCAGGGCAGCAAATCTCAGTCCAAGTTGAATATGCTTTTGATATTTGGTGGAAAAATACTATTTTGGACG
The DNA here is from genome assembly GCF_018139145.2 of Gymnogyps californianus. Lineage (NCBI taxonomy): Eukaryota > Metazoa > Chordata > Aves > Accipitriformes > Cathartidae > Gymnogyps > Gymnogyps californianus. The sequence goes on along the minus strand of NC_059476.1, from coordinate 2,146,674 downwards.
TGAGGGGTCTCACCTGTTTAATTCTTTCGAAGTTACTAGTCTGTGTAGCATATACTGTAAAATGCAAAGTCTGCAATAGTCTTTTTCCCTTTAATGTCATAATTTTGCATAATGGCTGTTTGTGCTACATTGACTAGGTCCATGGATTGCTTAACATAAGTGATTACATTTTCCTTTGATTATAAACTCCCTCCATTAGAAATACTGTACAAAAACTTGTAAATGATTTGTTGTTTAAGCTTTCTACTTCATTAGCTACAATATACACTTTACAAGAGTCATTGTCTAAGAGTTAGTAATATTTGTAATGAGCTGTATAATATGGGCCCTTTTACTAAATTTAAAAACAGATGGTCTCTGTTAACAACAGTTTATCATGCAAATTGAACCCAAGCAAAAATTTCTTTCAGTGGTTATGTTGCTGTAGGCCAAATCATGGTGTCTTGTTTTTTTGATGTAATAGCAAAAGGAAATAATTGTTGTTTTAGACAGTTGACAGATGCAAACTAATCATGGTCAAACTCCCTGAGAAGTAAAAATTCAAACCTTTTTCTCTAGTGAAAGATTTAGGTTTTCTTTCATGCCTTTAACGCACACTTTGATATTTAGTTTCAAAATTTGTCATTTTTGCACATCAGTGCTGATTTTATAGATACATACTTGTGATTTTTCTCATTTAAGTTATGAAGCAGCTGTGAATGAGAATTTCCCTTTTGTGAGGACTTGCACATATTGATCTGAACAAGTGAAAAGATCAGAGGATGTAATATACACATTTTTCTTCTAACTTTGAAAACGAAAGGAAAATTGGATCATATTAAATCAGCAGTCCTGAAATTATACCATCAAAAGAATCCTCTCACACAGTGTATTTGTTGCTAATCCTGCATGGGGGAAGACTTTAAAATTGAAGTAGAGTCCCCTTTTCTAATACCAATTTTTCCCCTCAAACTCTACAAAATTAATATTTTTTTTAATTTGAGGCATTCTGAGTGCTCTAACTTCTGCTCTTAGAAGAATACAGGTTCAGTCTTGTATTTCAGTGTGCTGGAATTAATGCTAAAAATAGGCAAAATCTGATCATTGTCTGAGTTTTCTGTGTTTTTTCTATGCTGTTGACGAACAGTACCTCCCTGGAAGATTCTGTGCGTTCCCTGTGTTGCCCGCTGCCCATCGCATCTATTTGGGAAGAGGCATTTTGCCTGTTCAGCTCCTTGCCCGCTTTCCCAGGGCGCTGGCTGAGCCCAGCCCTGCGGCGGTCTGCCCTCTTTCCTTTGACTGGCGGGGCAGAGTAGGAGGTGATACGCGATAGGAACCAGAGAAGAGAGAACTTACCTTGTAGTTTTGTCAAAAGAAGTGCTTGATAATCCCAGCCAGGACAGTCGATTAAAGCCAGGACCATTCCCATAAGGAGAGGAGCGTGGTGGGTGAGCAGCCACGTTGTGCTGGGACCATGAGGAGCCTTTCATCTGCTACACAAAGAGGAATTTCTCTAGACCAAGCCTGTAGCGTAGGCTGGAGAAGATGCTATGAAGAGGAGGATCAGGTTTTCACTGTTCTCTGCATGTGGCTTCAGGGTTTGGCAGGTTTTTTTTTCATGTAAAAGGCAATCTGTTCCAGGGGTGTTGCGGTGTAAGGCTCAGTAATAGCAGTCTTTTGTTCTGAGACACATCGAGAAAGAGCTTTGTTGTTCCTCTGTGAACAAGGTATTCATGCTACCTTTTTCAAAACAGTTGTATCGTACTGATTTGTCAATACTAGCCGAACCTGGGTTTGGTACAGATACTAGTGACTTCATATCCTTCAGCCATGGGCTCTTATCTATTAGTACAGAAGCTAGTACAGTCAAGTCTTAGTCTATCACTTAAGCTTTCTAGATGCATAATCAGTGATAACACCAACTTATACTTGAGCTAATCTCTGTATTACAGCAGAATGTCATGTGAATAGCTATCCAGTTTTTCTTTACTGAGCAACAAGTTGAGCACTTGTCATTAAATAGCACAAAAATCTTTCTAATAGTAAGTTCTGTACACACAATTCCCAGTATAAAATATATTTTGGTTGAAAACTGTTGGTACATGTGTGGTAAAATTAACACCTGTTGAAGCATAGCTTTTTGAATAAGCTGTGTAGACTGCAGTGTCCTATTTTTAGCTGTGCAGCCTGAGCTGGGGTATTTTAAATCTCGGCCTGTGGAAGGAATAAAGGGCATAGTACTTGTGGTTCTTTTAAATTCATTTATCTTAGTGTTGTAGCTCTGAACTGTAATGTTGCTCTCAAATGTTGTGAGCCTAATGATAAGACATACTTCCCATCATCTCCCAATAAAACTCTTTTGCTTCCCAGTCTGTTCTCCTACCCCTGTAACTAGATTAAAAAATCATCTTTCCCCTTAATGCTGTTTTTATTCCAGAAATAGTGCGTAGCAGATCACGGTGCTAGATTACCCCAGTCTGGTAGTCGATGGACAAAGCAGAGCACAGCAGATGGGTTGCTGAGGGTCATTCCCGATGCGTGGGTAGCCAAGACGAGCGTCTGAGCATAAGGAGCTGAGCAGGAGAGCATAAACTCCAACTGACTCCCCTGGATTGAGATTGTGCTATACCATGCCCAATGTAATGTTTAAGGAATTTCCACTGGTGTTGGTCGATCCTACCCTTTAATAAGGGCTTTTGCTGCTTTTTCAGTTCTAGAAGAAACTGATTTCTTGAGGTGGTTCTGTGCAACTTGGCTGAAGGACTGAGGCAAGTCCCTTCAGGTGGAGTCAGGTATGACTTGGTGGCTTCGGGACAGCTCTCAAAGAAAGCTTAAGAGGCTGGACCGTATGCTGTAGAAAATGCTTTCCTAGAGGAAAAGCAGGAAGGGAAGCTGTGGAGTTGGGGTTTGAGCCATGAGGAAAGCAATGAAGCCCGTCTGCCTCTGGGCTCAGTTTAGTCCCTTCGGGCATGAAAATACCTTGATCCCTTTCACTGCGTGTGGGAGCCCCCCACGTCTGCGCCACTGCAGAGCATTCCTGACTCACGTGAAACACTTCTCTGTTGAATCACTTGTCAAATGCCAGTGTTTTTCTCTGCCTGTATTTCATAGCTAATTAGAGCATTTTTACTCAGGATGCAAATGGACTAGCGCCATTGAAACACCTCAGCACCATTTATCTGAAGAAAATAGCATTTCAAGTTAGAACATACAAAAACCTCGGTAGCCTCCGTTTCCCATGATGGAGCGGAGTGGGCAGTGAGTCAAGTCACCTCTTGACTTGAGTTTCCTTCTGCTGCAGGCCCTGACAAGGCCGACTGCAAATCTGGTGAGTTGATGGCCGAGGGACCAGTCCTCGTGCACAGTGGTGCTGCTCTCTGGCTTGTCCGCTGGGTCCGATTAATGTTAGGTCAGCTGTTACTTTCGGAAGGATTTAAAACTAGAGCCCCTTATCACTAGGACTTTGTTTTAGATTAACCCAAGGCTAGTAAAGGCTAGAGCTCATTACTAAATTACAGTTATTCAGTGGCTTATATAATAATTTATGGACCCAATTAATTTTCTAGTTTGCAGGTGTTCCTGCTAACCGGGGGTCTCTGAAAAGGTGTCAGATTCTGCAGAGATGGTGGGAACTCCTCAACGCCACCACTTAAGATGGTTTGCCCAGATCAAGTGATGGATGCTTCTCTGTTTACTCAGCCTCCTGGAACGTCTGTCTTGTTCTGGCTCATCCACCTACACCTGGGATTTGTCCAACTTTTGTGTTTTATGGTGGTTCTCAGCCCTTTGTGGTTGGCTTACGTCATCAGGTCCCCTTCCTCCCCTGCTGCAACTGTGGAAGGTGAGGTGGAGGCTGCTGGTTTATTCCAATCATCTGTGAATCAGAAGGCTTTAGACTTTCGGAGGAGGGATGGTACTTCTAAAATAGTGGTAGTGGAACTGAATAGTTAGTTTTGAATGTGACATGTCGCATGAACAACTAGGGCAGTCCCTGCCTCTCGGCACTGTTGTTTTGGAAGACATTTTGCATTGCTTTGTGTTTCCCTTGCCCCGTTTGCCGAAACAAATACAAAGGTACGTGTTGCGGTGAATGCTGTGTTCCTCCTGTGCCCCCCAAAATTGGAGGAGCATCTCTGGTACGAAACAGGGAGAGGGCCAAGCTCCCTGATGTAAAGCCAAGAAACTGGGCAACCCTATTCAGTGAATAAAAATGGGAAATACATTGAAGTCTAGATACAGTATCTTTGTAGTAATAAAAGCAGTAGTACAGATTTACTGGTGAAGGAGTTTTAACTGTAATACTGTGGAATAGTAGGTTATTTTGTGTTCAAGAGCTACATTTATCACAAAAATGATGATATACAAATCACTTCCATATCACAAAATGTTCTTGGTCAAAATTGGCTTGAGGCAAGTGATATCTTCGAGTAAACAGTATATGAAGACCATATCTTAAAATGATAGATCACCTAATTTTGTTCTGACAGAGGTTTTTGCCGCAACAAACATCTGTCACTGAAATACCAATTCAGAGATATGGAAGCCAAATTGTGGAGGTTTTCTAGTATTTGTCACTCCTAACTTAAGAACGCTACTGTTAGTTCTATAGATATTTGAAGATAGTAAGCAGCTTGTGGTTTAAACACCCTAAAGTATTTAGTTAAGTATTTTAAGAGATGTAAGGATCTTTAAATGCAGATTAGCAACTTCTGAAGTGCTACGCATTGATTTGGTATAGTAAATGCAAAACTGATGTGTTGCTGATGCTGCATAGCAATCGAATGATCTTAAAACATAGCTGTTGTTGCACAGTAGAGTTGACAAATATTTGATGAACTGAGTGTGCTGTTATTAACTGTATTTTTAGGACAATCGGTGTAAAATATGTAGGTTTTGAATTGAGCCAGGACTGCCATTTTGGTATTTTCAATCTGGGGCTGGCAGAAGCATAGTTTACCCTATATGAGGCAATCTGGGTTTATTTGGTGGTGCTTGCTTTTCAGTGGGATGCAGTTCTGTCAGGACTGCTTCTTTAGGGAAACGGTGCGCTATATGGAGCTCATTAGGACCTACAGGAGAGAGAGGAATCTTACTGCAGAGGGTGTGAGTACTAAACACTTCTGATATGCCCTTTGAAATCAAATTTCTGACCCCGTTCTACAACTGAATATAGAATAACCATCAAAAATTGAAATTTTGTCTCAAGCATTTGGAGACATGATTAAATTTTATTTGGTTGATAGATGCGAGGGGTATAAATGCAGTAAAAACATAAATATTTATGAAAAATATATATTTCAATGTAAGTAGTTATTTGCATGTGTGTATAGTTAGCACCTAACAAACTAAACAGAAAAAATGCAAATGCACTACGGAAATTAGTTTTTTAAGTCTAGTTTCTGTTGACTTGTGGTAGGAAAATAAAATTTGGCTGCAAACTACCAACATTCTGTGTTATTTTGCAGACAGGATGAAATGGCAAATACCAGGTCCTCAGAGGAGAGAAGCAGTTACTAGTCATGTTAGGAATTTTTCCAAGATTTTTATTATACATCAGATATTTTAGCCTGATTACTTTCAACACCATTGATGTTTCTTTAACTCCCTGTTAACAAGAATGTCCCTACCAGGGCAATTGCTTAGGTCCCATTTAAATACATACCTGCCTTTACAGACTGCCTCAGCACAGGGAAAACCTCTCCAATATAAAAATGCAAATGCATTACTCTTGGTAACTTTAATATTTTTTTCTATTCCTTTTTAAATGGTGCTGTGATCAAATCTGAAGTCTGAAAGATCTGTAAGAGCTTTGTTTGCTCCTCAAATACACATTTTAAGTTATTTAAATTTCTTAAAGCTGTGTTTTATTTAAATTTCTCTGGCTAAACATAATGTGGAAAATAGAAGCCCAATTTGAGCTAGGCAAACTATAGATAATAAACAAGTGAGACCCAGAAGTTGAGTTTTCTTACCTGTGTTATCAGTCCTCATAATTACTTAATGCTTTTTGCTGCATTATTTTATATGCACACTTTAAGAATATATGCCCTTGTTTTCAGGGACATACTAGTCTGAAATCATGTTGACAAAATAGTAGTAACCACTCAGTGAATTCAAGCTGTTGCAAAAACTGCTACTAGTTACTAATAGCAAGTTTGGGGAGGTTAATACTCAGACTAGTGGATGTCAGAAGATCTTGTGAAAAAAAATAGTTGTTTTTCTCTGAATTACAGATCATCTAAAGCATATTTAGAGGTCAGTTTACATAGTAGAGGAATTAAAAGCGCTGTATATTAGCATTCAAGAGTATTAAAATTTTGATTCTTTTTTTTCGGTGGCAAATGTAACAAGAAATTAGCAAACAATGATTTTTTTTTTTTTTTTTCCCCATAGCTTTCTGATCAGCCCCTTAAACTTAATCAACGTTGCTGACTGCTTTAATTCAAGATAACCTCTCAGGACTTGTTTCGTTTGGACCAAAAGCTGACGAACTATTTATCGGGCTTTCCTATGCAATATCAAGGCAAATAATTGGGTTAAATTTCATGAGGTGCGAATTTAAATGTATGAGATTCTGTCTTCTCTGTGCCACGAGGAAGGTTAATTTCCCGATTCCGCGGGAGCCTGAGGCTCTGCGGCGTTGGCGGTGCAGGAGGCAGAGCTGCAGGAGGACGGGAGCGGGGTGGACCCGCCGGCTGTGCCCGCGCATGCGTCCGCAGGAGGGACGGCGATGGAAACGCAGCGGTTGTATTTTTTTTTTTTTCCCTCCGGTTGCCAGGTGAAAAGCGTTGGCTGGTGTCAGAATAGCAGTTCCTGGTGAAGAATTGGTGGTCCTGGGAGCGGACTGTGCTGCAACAGCCGTGGGCTCCGGGGAAGGGAGGAATGGGTTAAAGAATTCATAAAAAATGAAGGATCCTAATATTAAAGTGGGGGAAATGTGGGTGAATGACATATTTTTTACACACCTCAACTGTCAACATTTCTAATCAAATCATCTAGCCTTCTTGCTTCTTAAATGATACAAGCAATATTTCCTGTAATAAACACCCCTAAGTCTAATGAGAGGCCCTAAGGCAACTTCAAATGTATGAATTCATTATAATTGAACAACATAATCTGCAGGGCAAAGATGCCTGCTACCCAGTCTTTTAACTTCGCACGGCTTGGGTGTTCTATGAAAAATGTTATACATTTTGTTTACAATGTATTGCTGCTATTTGAAGTATTGTATGTTCCTGTAGTACATAAGATGGGGACGCATAATGGAGGAAAAATCAAGGAGGCAATCTTTCATTTTGTTCTTGTATGAAAAATTCAAAAGACTGAAAACTCACCCAGAGAAATTTTGCAAGCATATTATTTTCCGATGTTTCGATCAATTTGTCTGTCAACCATGCTGAGAGGTGGAAGGGGCCAGCAAAAGCAATTTAGCTTGTGAGGTCCAAAATAGAAATGTTTTAGGAAACCTTGTCACACGTTATTTTTTTATATTAGAACTGCTGTGGTTTTTATTTGGTAGTCATATTATGAAGAGAAATTGGTATCAATCATCTAAATCACCTATGAATATCTGATATAACTATTACTTTTGTGCATATAAATAAGGAAAAAAAAATATTTAAATGAAGCTTTTAAAGCATAGCAAAACCTTTGGGTAGACAACAGGCTCCCTACTCGGGTTTTCCCATTTAAAAAATATCCTGTGCATTTTAATTGATTGTACCCAAGTGACATCATACTGAATCATCTTGCATAGGAACATAGTGACCTCTCTCTGCCTTTAATTAAGCTGTGATTGCTTTATGATAAGTTTGCTGTGGATTGATAGGTGTGCCAGACAATGTTTGAACTCTACGCGCTCTGCGTGTGTACGTGGCTGTGTACGTAGCATATGTGCAGGAGGGAGATTAATTCTCTCATTTTGGGGGCTTCCTATTTGTTTCTATGATAAATACAGCTCCTGTCACTAGTGAACTCTTGTTGATGTGGCTGCAAACTGCAACCTTAGTAGCAAACAGCAAATTTTGTTCGGTCTCCTGTCTGCTGTGCTTCACTGACACTGAAATGTGGCCCTTTCACAAAATGATGTAGAGAAAGTTCTTTTCGTACGGTTGGTGAAACTTTAGTTTTGGTGAACCAGAATGATGTACAAAATCTGTAATAATTCCATATTAAACAGTTTATCATTAACCCACTGCGTAGTTGAAAAATGTCAGAACTGTTACTTACATTAAGTGGTTTCTGATTTTATGTATATGTATATATGTGCGTGTGTGCCTGAGTATATAGGAACAAACACATGCGCAGAAGCATGCATCGAAAGGGTTTGCCGATGTTCTTGACGGTGCAAACATGAACAGCCTTTTTGAAATAGAGGATGGTAAAAAGCGGAGGAGAACAGCACTAGTGTTGTGGCCCAAAGGAGGACTTCTGTCTGTCTGCCTCTTACTCCTTTCCTGCCCCGGCGTCCATCTGCTGTCACCTACGGGACTGGAAGACAGCTAGGGAAGATGGCTTCCACAGAGCCACCGAAGGCGTACGGTCAGTCGGCTGAAAGCAAGATGTCAGTGAGCTTCCCACCAAAGCAAGTCAAAGGCAGGGTGCTTTGGGTGCCCTTATTTCAGAAGTGACTCTTTCAGGCAAAGGCAGGAAAAGGAGATGGTGTGGTTGGCTGTTGGGGGCGTTGGGTTGGCCATGAGGGGAGGACAAGGTGGAGAAAATGAGAAAAATATACAGGTGATGGGAGAGCTGTATTGAGTGAGAGAGAGAGTTTTTGGAAGAAGCAATAGAGGCATGTTTGGGGGGCGATAGGGTGGTTAGAGTGGGGTGAAGGAATGTGGTTTTGTCAGTATTGTTTGAAGTGAAATATAAAATAAAATTCTAGCAGCGCAAGTAGGAGGGCAGGTGAAACTTTTCCAGTACTGGAAGTGTGGTGGACTCCTGTTCATCCAGACTCAGCAGTGTCAAGGATGACACTTTATTGGGGAAAAGGGAAAAGATTATTTTTAGAGGAAAGCTGGGGAGCTGCTTCTAATCGGAGGAAGCAACAGGAGATCAGGATGCAACATGATATATAGTAATTATAACTTTGTGAGATACCGTTACAAAAGCAGTAACCAAAATTGTGATGTAGAAGAGCATACAGAGTGGGCAAGCAGGCAGGGAACAGAAATGGGAAAGAAAAGAGAATGGGGAATAGGAAAAACGACAGATAGAGATAACTAATGGTGTGATCAGTCAGGCAGAGGCAGCTGCAAGCTGTGGTTGCAGGACGCAGGGGAGGATAGACCCTTGAGGGCCACATCTCTAAAGACAGTGAGGAAACCCAAAGTTTACTGTATTTCTGAATTAGTATTTTCTTACTGCTGTTTAAAGGAAGTTGATGACATAGATGTCTTCTGGAGTTTTAGCAGATATTTGGGGAAATGTTATTTTTCTTAATTTTCTAGCATTTACTATGAGGAACAAGCAATGAGTCAGGATTGTCTCTGAACCAGTTGAGTCGGCAGTGTCCCTTACAAACCCATTGTCCCATTCTTAATGGAAGATATAGTGAGAAATCATCTGCTTTTGTTCCTGTTCTTAATGACAAGAACAGCACTGGCTGTTTTCAGGCCCTCTGACAATTGTGGCTGAGTAAGACAGTACATGTAGTAGTTAATAGCTTAGCTTTTTCAGTTGTTTTGTATCTCAGATCATCTCATCAGCTGCTGGTTGTTTATAGCCCTTAATTTCTCAAGCTCGGTAGCCTTCTGATATTTATATCCTTTGTCATTTTTTGCTACCTCTGAAGGAGAGCCTTGACATCAGTGGCTCTCATGACTGCGTGGTAAAGGTTGCTGAGAAATCACCCAATTATTACTCTTACCTTCTGATCAGAGGCTTGTACTGTTAGGGATAAAGACAGCCCATCTCCTCCTTTTTGCGCTTCTTTAGCCTGGTCTTTGATTTTCCCAAGAGTGAAGATTTCTGCTCTTTCCTTTGAGAGACTCTGCTGTGGCTTAGCAGATCTGTGTCGCCCCTCCGCCGTTCACCACAGACATGCCTCTTGTAATTTCGTGCTATCATTCCTATTTACTTACATAAATAATGCTCCTTGATAATTGGAGATTAGGCATTTTGAAAGATATAAACTGTTTAATTACTGCTTTTACCTACTGTTTGTTAACATTACATGCTGCATATAGTGTCACGTGAAGCTGGTATGTTTATTTAATTTTCTCTTAAATCAGGTCTCACAGCTTTGATAATCTTTGCTCTGTAAATTCTAGAAATCGGAATTTTCCGGAAAAGTCAGAAATAAATGGATCACTCCAGACCAAAGTCCCATGCAAGTGGTAGAAAAAGATGTACTGTATTAGCCAAATATGATGGTCTTTGGGTTTGGAAAGATTAAATTCAAGGTGATTTGTTAGGGAGGTCTGTGTTGTTATTTGTAGTTTGTGTCATGGGTAGGGATTTATTGCTGTTCTGATAAATTTATATTCTTCAAAATAGATAGGCTGTATTTTCCCTATTCCCAACACACAGATGTGAGTGTTGCGATGGGGAACAGAAGTTTTAGTGCTTTTAATATTCTTTGTATTGTGCTTTAGAACAGTTTTGCTTTTTAGTTGAACATTCCGCTAACAAATCAATACATTTTTCTGTAGACCTTCAGTTTTGTAGAACTTGCTTTTGCTTTCCTTTGATATTTGTGTGTGTGTGTTTACACTTCTGGTATTAGAAATCTCAACATCCTAGAATGTCAGAAATGGCAAACGGTCTCTAAATTTTCTGAAAATTTAAGCATCATCTGAAATACCTTCGGATTTTTCCTACCTGTATGTTAAAGCTACTGATGGGTCCTGAGAAAACCCTTCACCCGTTTCATTTTGTAATGTGGTCAAACTGGACTTTTGTAAACTTTACTGATAAGGAAAACTAGTATAGTAAAAACTCGGATGGGATAAGGCCTTTGTGGAAAAATACTTGCTTTAAAAAAAAAACAAAAAACAAAACCTGTAACCTAAAAAAAAAAAATCAAGTGGCTTTACCAAGTTTTTAGGGTTTGCTTTGTAGCACCTAAATACTTAAGTATCGCTTATGTAGATGAATATTCGGTCAGTGAATGTAGTATCTCTACATACATCTTGTATAGCTAGGTGATAGCTACTTAAATACTTTCAGAACTGCATAGTTAGTAAAAAAAAATTTCTTTGATTAACATTGGCTTCTACGACCGTGAGAGAATAGATATTTGGATGGAAATGTAAAGCTAACAGTTACAGTTATCTAGAACTGAAGGCAGGGATTTAATCACCTTTATTCTTGTTGGCTTAGGGTAAAACGCAGATGTGTGCAAGGCTGATTTCAAAAGTGGTGCAGAAATTCAGTTGAGTAGCTCTAAATTTCTAAATCATTAGGTTCAGGATGGAACTGTTAAGGACTGTATGATTTATCCTTAGTACAATTTTTTGCATGTTGTATTACCAAGTTTGGTTTGTGCTGTAGCATGAGCTCTTTGACTTTTGTCAAGGCCCTCATTTCCTTTCTCATGGTGTTTCATGAATACTAAGTGCTAAAATATTGAATGCTTCACAATTTGTAATTGGGGAGAAATAAAAATGTGCTTTTCTGTCTCCACCGTCTGGCAGGAAGAATGAATTTTTCTGCCCAGCATTGCAAGAGGAGAGCTCGGTAGAGCTCAAATTTCCGTTTTCTGTGCATGATTTTTTTTTTAAGATTTTGTTTTGTTTTTACAAAATATTGGTTTATTGAGAGATGTGTTACCCTCAATTGACATATTGACATTTCCAGGAACTGTGGTTATTGTTTTGAGAAATACAATCCTACACTGACAGATTCCTATCATTATTTGGAACCATTGCTGAGGGTTAGTGAGACAAGTCTCATAAATAATGAAAGTGAATCATATTGGGGAGAACAGCAGCGAGAAACGGTGGAGTGTACAGTGCTGACACCAGATAATTTTTGCTCAGCCGTGACATCATGCAGTGTTAATGTCATGCGTTACGGTGGGGACATTGACTTACAGTATTGAAACCCCGTTACGTGGTGGTAATTAACTTGTGTCACTAACTACCCATCGGAGTAATTAGCAGCGCAGGGGATAACTAGGCTAACGCTGTATGCCTCCCTGCGTACCACCCAGCTTCCCTCGGTGTTTTGCTGGAGCAGCAGACACAAATGCGCTGGCCGTGCAAGAAATACACTTGAACGTGGAATATTTTTTACATGGCTTCTAGTAACCTAAATTTTTTTGTCTCCATAGTTTCACAGACTTTATTATTTGACAGCTGTGGAAGAAGTTTCACACCGGACTGCATCTGATTTGCAGTTTTACAGTGAGCAATTGGCAGCAAAGGTAGAAACGAGAAACAAGCCCAGTTCTGGAGGAGTTACATAAGGCAAAGGCTCATCAGCCTAACCGTGGCTTGACCTGGTTTTGGGACGCGTTTCTCAAGTTAGCAGAGAGCTCTAATTAACCTCCTGTTAAAATAAGTTAAATCATTTCATTTACTCTGAGGTAACAAATTTCTCCCTGCTGTTATTTCTGGAAGCAGGTAAGTTTAATATCAAATGCCCTTTGCATGCCAGAAATGTGTTTCCATTATTATTTAACCTTATTCCTACAATGATGGTGCCCCTGTATGTGCTGTGAAAATGCCAGACTTGAAGAGAGGCTAACATACATTGCTATAATTATTTTAATGAGAGAGAATGGAGAAGACGCTTCTCTGCCATCTGTCAACAGAAAGCAGTCATATTGCATGCTAGACTTTATTCACTTATAAATTGTTCTTCAGTACTGAATACTGAATTCTCTATTACCTCTTCTAGGTCAACAGCATTTATAATCTTCCCTGGTTCTCTGTGAAGTCTACAAATTATTACTCCAAAGATGCTCATTAATTTTGTGGTCTCACATATCTAAAATTGAAACTTCCAGTGCGTTATTTGCTGCTTCGTGCATTCGCCTTCCTCCGCAACGTTGTACGCACAGAGTGGACAAATGGGTTGCAGAAGCACGTGTGCCACTTTTTAACGTGAAAATCCCATAATCAATAAATGCTCTAGAAAATGTTGAGGATACTTTGATTTTATTTAATTTATTTCTCAGGGGGCTTTTATATTTAAAAAAGAAAAACCCATATAATGCAGTTTGCCAGCAGGTGGTTGGAAAACCCATGAGAAAGGAGGATTGGCGGTTTTTTATATTTTTCCATACGATTATTCTCGTCTGTTTTTACTATTACTTTAGTGGCAAGGAATTTGTTTCATACGAAATTACTAAAAGTCAGCAGTTTTACCCGCCCACGTAATAGCTGCCTTGATGATGCTGTGATCTTGCCAATGTAAGATCCTATCATATTGCACTTGACTTTTTAAAATGGGATTTATAAATAGCCAGAATTAAGACTATGGAGTAACACTGCAAAGCATTAGACACTGACCCGCACGACATCCTTGTCCCTAAATTGGAGAGACATGGATTTGATGGATGGACCACTCGGTGGATAAGGAATTGGCTGGATGGTCGCACTAAGAGTTGTGGTCAACGGCTCAATCTCCAAGTGGAGACCAGTGACGAGTGGTGTTCCTCAGGGGTCGGTATTGGGACCGGCGCTGTTTAACATCTTTGTTGGTGACATGGACAGTGGGATTGAGCGCACCCTTAGCAAGTTTGCCGATGACACAAAGCCATGCGGTGTGGTCCACACACTGGAGGGAAGGGATGCCATCCAGAGGGACCTGGACAGGCTTGAGAGGTGGGCCTGTGCGAACCTCATGAAGTTCAACAAGGCCAAGTGCAAGGTCCTGCACATGGGTTGGGGCAATCCCAAGCACAAATACAGGCTGGGCGATGAGTGGATTGAGAGCAGCCCTGAGGAGTAGCAGCCTTCCAGTACCTAAAGGGGGCCTGCAGGAAAGCCGGAGAGGGACTTTTTACAAGGGCATGTGGTGATAGGACAAGAGGTAATGGCTTTAAACTGCAAGAGGGTGCATTTAGATGAGGTGTAAGGAAGAAGTTCTTCCTGTGAGGGTGGTGAGGCACTGGCACAGGTTGCCCAGAGAGGCTGTGGATGCCCCATCCCTGGCAGTGTTCAAGGCCAGGCTGGATGGGGCTTTGAGCAGCCTGGTCCAGTGGAAGGTGTCCCTGCCCATGGCAGGGGGGTTGGAACTGGATGATCTTTAAGGTTCCTTCCAACTCAAACCATTCTGTGATTCTCTTCTATGATGCTTTTATGGCTGTGGCTATGCTTTATGATGGCCTTTATTTACATTATCCTTCAACATTTGCTTCTCAGTAATCTGCTTCATTTAGTGCATAGAAATGGCACCGGCCTGGACTTGATTGAACTGTGCTTTAGCTCTGCTCCAAAGCATAGGAAATGTGTAGGTTTTTCTGTGTTTCAGAATCCCCTGGTTCACTTCAGTTATATGGTCACAGCTATAGGTAAATTGAAAAGAATTTATGATGAAAAGGCCAAAATAACATTAAGCAGCGCAGCTATCCCCACCTGTATCTTTCTTTAGTAATTAAGTTGCTGCATGTCACTATACCATCTTTCTGCATATTCTCATGAATAACTGATAGGAAGGTGTTCCTTCTCCTTGATGCTCTTAGACTATTTTTCCTCTTTAGCAAGATTGCAGCAAGAGCTGAACCCCGGTTTGGCACAGAGGGCTGTTGCTGCCCAGGGGAGGAGGAGGAAGAAAATGTCTCTATTCCAGATCCTTTTCCCATCCCAGAAGGTGTGCGTGCTCTGGGAAACTTGCTTTTCACTTGGGTGGCGGCTGCATCCCCTGCAGCCCTCGGCATCAGGGCAGCATTGTGCCCGTGGCAGCCTTTACCACAGAGCATCGGCTGGCAGAAGTATTACATAGAAAAATACCACAACCTTCCTTAAATATTTTTTGAAAACGCTCCTTCGTATAATTTTTTTCTTTGTGCTCCTGCCATTTCTGTTTGGAATGAGACTGTGACGCTTGAAGTGAATTTGATTTGCATTTGGAGACTTTGTGCTATTGATACATCTCAAAATACTCACCCAGCCAAAGAACAGTTGATAGTTATCAGAAGCTTCAAGTTACTGTGTACAGAATAAAAAAAAAAAAAACCTATAAAACAATCCAGTGAAACTAAAGTTGTACTGGTTTGGTTTTGTTGGTAAGTCTACAAAAAGATTTGAAAAGTAAAACTCTGGCTAGTCATGAGCTGGAATATGGTAGAAAAGAATTAAAACTGTAAAACATATATGGAAAAAATACTCAGTTTTCAAACTGTTTGGTTTTAAATTTGCCTTATTTAACCATAGTTTAAAACAAAACTAAAATATAATTTTATTGTAATATAAATTCAAATTAGTATGAGCTTCTTTGAGCAATCCTGTTGTGTTTTCAGATGGGTGCTGCAGTTTGAAAACCAGAGAATAGTGACAGTGATTATTTTTTTTCAACTGTGACTTTGAAATGTGAATCTTTTTCTTACTTTGCCTGCTCAGCCACTACAAATCAGACTTTTCATAGACTGTGTGATATTAATCTCCATGGGGCGGACACCTCTATGCAGGTGCTATAGCTTTCCCCTCCTCCAGTTAATTCAGGTTTTAATCTCACTTCCTTTGATTTATTTACTTATGTCATGTGTAATGTGTCTGGCTTCTTGCCCTCGCTCTGCTTTCCCTCTTGTATACATTGGATGCGTTCTTGCTGTTTCATTGTTGTCTTCACCTCTTGCTTTTGTTCCTTGGGACACGCTTGTTTGATATTGTGTTCTCTGGTGATGAATTTCCTGCAGTTTGCTTACTCTTGTTTAACTTTCTGTCGTATTATTACACAAATTGCTTTTGGTGTTTGCTTCAGTTGAAACGTATGAATCAAAATAACAGTGCTTATGATACAGGAAAATATGGGCTCCGGCGTGGTGGTTCTTTATTTCGTTAAATTTCCCTAATCACATCATCTTCTTACTGCAGCCTCCTTGGGCGTTGGTACGCAGTCCCCCTCCCCTCCCGCAATGGGCTGTCGGGACCTTTATTCACTCTGAGAATAGAAGATTTTGTTGGAGGAAAGGGCAAAAGGAGACTTAATAAGACAACTTCATGGCCTTTGTCACTAAATGGCAAAATATATAGCATCTTTGGCAGAGTTGAGTTGGTTATGCAGGTAATGTGTACGGTTACGTTAGATGCAAAGTAACCCTTGTGCTATAGAGAGCAAATCACCCACTGTGATGGTGAGGATTGAAAAAGCATTTGGATGGGGTATGGGTAGGCTGTAACATAATCACATGTCACGGAGTTTGTCTTGTCCTGTTCCTGACGTGTTTGGCAGTGACGGCAGTCTGGAGGGCCACCAGGTCAGGGGGAGCACATGCCTGGTCAGACTATGACACTCTTCAAAAGCTTTGGCCTCTTACATCAAAGCTTAACATAAGGTAATTTCAAAACTGTACTGTTTAACATGACTTAACCTAGGTTGAAGAAGTTGCTATGTCTTATGCACAGAGTGACAAGCAAAACCACAACTGCTGTAGGTGAATTCACTTAAATATTAACTTTGAAGATGGAACACAATCGTGAATTCTCCAGCAGCAAAGCATAAGCTGCGAAACAAAGTACGTATGGTTTTGTAGGCAGGTACCACATCTCTTTGGTTTCTTTTGACTTGAAGTGGACCTGTAATCTTCATCTAAGCAAAGGTGGTTTGGGGTTTTGAATCGAGAAAGCTCAAAAAAGCTTGTAGAGTTTACCCGAGTACATGCAGACAAAATCTGAAATTTCCTTAGAAAAAGTAAAAAGCCTATCGGCTGTGCAGAGATGGCTTGTTGCAAAAGATAATGCAATGCTTGCTGCTTTTTTGATTCACGTTGTGACACGGGGCAAGGGTTGGCAATGCTGGTTTTAGCTTCTATTGCATGAGTTAAACCATAGGTTATAGGAAGTGTGGGTGTTCTGGCAGTAGTTCAGCGCCTGCTCTGACAAGGAGGGAAAATGCAATCACGGTAGACAGCAGCGGCTTTTAGTAACTTCCCAGTTGCCAAATTAAATACTAGTTTTGCAACAAAAATACTGAAATGCTTCATTTTCAGATGGAGCTCACTGGTAGAAGAGGCCTCTCAGTAACTTAGTAACCTTTTTCTGAATTATGCTTTGAATAATTTAGATGAGCTTAGCTGTCTTAAAAAGAAATAATGAAATAGCAGTGTATCTCTGTTTGCAGAACTTAACTGAAGTTTCTAAACGCGCGTGTCTTCCCGGCACCGTGCTGGGCTGGCCAGGCGACCATCACGCCGCAGCACTGAAGGCAGTAGAACTGGTTATTTCATGTTTACCTTAAGCTAAGTATTGTTTTATTTTGTTATCTATACTGCTGTTTGATCAAGTTTTTCTTTAGGAGACCGCCAGCAGTTAGAAAATAAACAACAGGCAAAAATACCTATTTAAAGGTTTAGAGAATTGCTGTAGGCTTGATAAGGGATGAAACGGGCAGGCTGTCTCTGAAATACAGGTTATTGCTACACAACTCAACCTTTCTGGAGCGTGGATTAAAATAGCGACGTTCTGATGCTTTCCACTAACAAGGACTTTAATTTTCTTTGTGACCCCTCCTGCCCTGGTGCTCCGATCCTAGGGGGGTCCCTGGGAGCTGTGCTCGAGGGGAGCCGCTCCAGCCCCATGGCAGGTTGCAGTGGTTGAGCAGCAGCCTGCTTGAGGTTTGGAGGCCTGGGAAACAAGTGGTACCATTAATTTGGGGGACGTCAGTTAAACAGTGGCAGATTAGCTACTTACCTAATAATTGTATATATATTTTAAATTGCAATCTAGGAAAATATTTCAGATCATTTTTCCATGATGTCAGTGTGTTGCCCTGATTCACTGGTTTGGTGAAGCCGTGTGATTTCTATTTTTCTAACACATCCAAACACCTCGGCTGCAGTGGCCTTAGTTAAATTTCTCAGTGCTTCCTTGCAGAGGAAATAAGATCTCTGTTTATCATCTAGTCAAATGCCTATCTCGTTATTCAAGCTACATGTCTGAGGTCAAAGGTAATATCACATTTTTAGCAATACGGATGATTCAATATGAGTACCAGTTTTCCTAAAGTAAAAGCGAAGTTTGTTTTTGGTAGGGCAAAAAAGGGAGAAGTTGGCAAACTTCAGGTCAATTAGATTATTTAAAGTTAACATTGGGGCTCTTGGTTAGAGCCAAGGTAGAGTCCAAGTTCATTTTGGTTAGGGATTAAGCAAGAAGGAAATCTCGCCGTGTCTGTCTCCGCGCTGCTGCCGGCCGGTCTGCCTGTCTTTGGGGCCTTCCTTACTTCACGGGAGACAGATCCAGAGTAACACAACGCGATAGTTTTCCTTTGTACTATGCAGTTTAACATTTCAACGAATACAGGTGGGTGCTCTGATTATTTTTTTCAGTAGTGTTTGGTCCCTTTTCCTGCTCCATGGTCCACTCGCATAAAGTTTGGTATTGAAGCAATGTTTTCTTCCCAGATTCGTTGAATGGGTTTTGCAGTGTAACACCCAACCGTTAAAATTATTGCATCTTTTCCTTCAACACCTGGTCAAATAAAATGTCTCATTACCATGCAAATAGAAATCGTTCCTGTTGCCAGGCAGGCAAAATGTTACCGTACAGATTACAACTTCTTGAACCACAGCATAACGCCGAACACGACATTCGGAACAAATACAACTTCTTATATCCAAGCAGCAGTGGTTTGATGGTCTGTGAGTGAGGAGGAAATGTCAGCTGAGTCCTGAAATTTTAACAACTTAATTGACATTGCAGCACAGTAGTAAGTACATCTAATAGTATAAATAAGATGCAGTTGTTAACCGTTCACATGTCGTAATGTTTCATTAAGGATGTAGAGATAGGAATGAAATTTTATTTAGTTTGAGATACTAACTCTGTCTTGCACCAGGGACACTTACTCAAGCGAGCAGACTTGACACGAGTGACTGTTGAGTTGGGTGTTGTATATAGGGTTTTCATGTACTAAAAACATTTATTTTGTGGGTTCTGCATGAGTGTTTGTTTAAAATTTGGGCCTTAGGATCATCAGCCCATATTCCTGTTTAGAGATCAGTTACAGTTAAGAAAAACATTTGTGTGCGTTTCACAAAACCAGTCACTTAATGCAAGTGACCTGAACCATATGCTCACTCCTAAGTCTGTAAAGTCAAATACTTTCTGTAATACCTAATTCAGAGTAATTCATTGGCAATGAATGGATAGTAGTTTGTTTCGGAAGTATAGCCATTTCTTTGGACAAAAGTGTGAATGATTTCTAAAACCTCAAGCACCTTCTTTGTTGCTGTTTATTCTTTTTAGGAAAAATCATTTTGCATGCAAACAATTAGCAGTTCTTCTACTGGTGCCTAGTCTTTAATGTAAATATTTTAGCTGTCTGTCTTTGCTGTTCAAAACACTAGAAATGGGTAATTCATCCAAAATAAATATGCAATTTTGAAGCTGATTTTCAAGCAGATGACTGTGAGGAGGTACTGGAAACAAGCCAGCGGCTTCTCATCTTGTAGTTCCCAGAATTAATTTCCTCAGAAGTGCGAAAGGCTACAATGCAAAATTAATTCAATCCACACTAAATGTTTGCATTTGCCAGTTGTGTTCCATTCTTTCTAGAAATGTTCATCCCTGATTTTCTGTAATTGTTTCCATCTCTTCCCAATAGCAGAAAAACAAAACCATGAAGTCCTACATCTTAAAAAATGCTGGTTTCCAGGGCTTGATGACGTTTGTCCTTTCTTTGGAAGAGGGAAATTTTCTTTTCAGACAACTTGTCCAAGAAGCATTTTTGCTTTGTGTGGTGAGTTTTCTTAGAAACCAACCGTTCCTTTCCAAAGCATCTCCCCTATGTTCTGTTCTGACTCATTCATTAGAGAGATGGTTTTATCTAATTACAGTACACCTTGGGGTTGCTTTTTAAAAAGGGGAGATGGTATTTCAGGTCCCATGCACAAGGTCAATTTTATATATATATCAAAGACAATACCTGATTAAATGAACAAAAATATGCCATAAAGGAGGTATTTAGATACTCTGTTAGAAACTAAAAAATTGCTCTAAATCTTTTGTCCCACTCTGCTGAATCAAGATTTTTGTATAAAAACCTTGATAACATAAAAACTTGATTTTGTATAAAATCAAATGTTACTTTAAATTATTTTCAGAGTATCTTCAACTGCTAGCATTGGTTTCAGATGTATAATACAACTTCATTCCTGATAAGACTTTTCTGCTAAGCTGCATTAAAATAGTAGATTTTACTGGGAAAGAATTGGCTAAATAGATGGGATTTCTTCAGCTGTAAATATATGACAAAAGAGAGAGCTTTTTGTATTTTTTGAGAATCCTCTTTGTAACAAAGTCACAGTTTGAAGTTCTGGATTTGATAACTGTAGATATTAATATGGGTTAGAAAGTCAGAAATCGCCATGAGAGCCTTGTCCTCTTGAATCCCCAGTGCCAGAATATTTTTCTGGGAAGCAAAATTGCCTTTTTCATGAAAGAGTCAGAGTGTCACCAACTATGGATGAGTGCTATCAGTTGTCTCATGAGACTATTTCATGGAATTTTTATTCTTGCCTCCAAACTGTGGCACAGTTCCCTCTTCACCTCTCAAATTGAATGAAATAGGAAGCTTTCTGTCTTAGTGTTTCAGAATCCTCCAATACTTCCAGTCCCTCCTTGTCAGACACACTTGGGTATTTTTTTCCTTTTTATTGACTAAAAATAACTAGAGGCATTATCCTCCAGTATGAGGCTTGTTGACTGAGTATTCAACATGGATTTCTGCTGTCCTTGGCTGAGGAACCACCAAGGAACCTTCTACCCTCCAGAATGAACAACCGTAGCATAGACCTCAGCAATTTTCCATGGTACTCACTTGACACCAAATGGCCGATGGTTGGGTTTTTACACAGATTCTTAGACCTACAGTTTTCTATCAAGTATCTGATGGATAGTTTAACCCCATCTGTGTGTCTAAAGTCTGTATTTACTTTCAGTTAATTCCACAGTTGTATGATTAATGGTAACTTCACTTGCATGAACTCTGGTGGCGTGGTCTGCAATTTGCTGTTGAGTTTCTTAGTTCTGCCACATGAGACATCAGCATAGCATGCGTTTCAGCAGAGATTTATCTCCTCCGATGAATGAGGTGTTTTCAGATAAATAACTGAAATACAGAAGTATCTGATACCAAGCAAAACATTTGTTTTCTAAGTCAAATGGCCAAATTCTTGAAGATGCAGCTGAGTCCCCGTAGCGTTGCTCTGTCGAGGCTTCTCTGAGCGAGGCGTTGAATTAAAGCTTGACTTTCCCAAGAGAACAAAACTGTCTTGCCCCTTGGATCTTTAAGCCACGTCTGCTGAACACTAATAACCCTAAAGTCTCTGTGGCCAGAACTGTTTTAGTGGCAGAGATTATTCAAATCTATGAACAAGATTTATTTCATATAAAATCCAGCAATATTAATATCTTCCTGTAATTAGACTTTGATGTTTATTTTGGTTAAAATGGGTGCTGTAGTAGTAATGAGAACAGGCAGAAGGCTCCGAAACTCCTCCATAGGCAGAAACTCCCCTTTAGATGGTCAGAAAATATTTCTTCCCAGAAGTGTGTGCTTGACTTTGACCTCTCGAGTGCAAGAATCAATGCAGGGGAGGTGAAAGGAGGGGATTTCCAAGTTCAGGGTTTATCAGAGAATGAGTTATGGGTATCTTTTTTTTAAGAAAGCCAT
The DNA here is from genome assembly GCF_018139145.2 of Gymnogyps californianus. Lineage (NCBI taxonomy): Eukaryota > Metazoa > Chordata > Aves > Accipitriformes > Cathartidae > Gymnogyps > Gymnogyps californianus. The sequence goes on along the minus strand of NC_059476.1, from coordinate 2,124,915 downwards.
GCTATGTGGTACAACTGTCCCAGCTGTGCTGGCTGGTGGCAGCATCTGAAGAGGCAGTTCCAGTTGCTCAGAGGCGTTGGCTGCTGGGGCAATTCATAGTTACTAGTATGACAAGAAATGCTGCCTTCCTGGCAAGCAGCGTGTTATAAATTCTGCTCTATGTCCCATAATCACTTGGGCTGATCAGAAGTAATACAAATGTCAGGTTAGCGTTACTGGACACCAAAAAAACCCCACCACATTTCAAGCTTCCCATGTTCCTCAGACAGATAAACATTGGAAGGTAATGTGACATTGGAATCTGATGGCAACAAAGAAAGTGTAAACAATTTTTTTCTTTCTGATATTTGTTAGTGGGAAGAATGCAGAGTGTTCATGTCCAGCAGGAAACCCAGCTTTCAAGAATGGGAAATAGGATTTTCTTTCCAATTTTGTGATGGCCATGTACAGATGCAGAACTGGAAAGCTCCATATCCTGTGCTGCTGTAACCCCAAATCACAAATAGAGCGGAATATCTGACTTAAATGTATTTGGTTCATTGCTTTTTAAGTTGTCTGTACGTACGGTTGTGTATAGGCAGCTGAGTCTGAAGTAAATTCTTATAATTATGCACCTCTGAAAAATGAAATCTAAGTGTAAACCTTGGCATACTCTTAACTATAATAGTGTGAAAAACACTGTTCTGAGGAGACAAAAATGTGTATTGGTGCATTTTGGACTATTCCCATATGACCTGCACAGGCAACATGAGAAGTGGCAGCATAACTGTAAACAGAGAGGCCAAGGACCCTGAGCCTCTGCTTCACAGGCTGCTCCAAACACCAGTGTTGTTATTCACAGAAAAAATCACTGTCAAAAAAACCCACTTTGTAAAGCTATAATAAATCCAACAGACTGAGCGTCTCTTCCTTGGTATGTTAGATGGAGGCTATATATTAAATAAAATATCCAGGATGCTTTCGTTTGCTGTATTTTGAGAAAGTCCGAGGTTTAAATCCCACAGTTCCTTTCTGAACGTGTGTCTGTATATGTATATTTTTTTCACAGTATGAAGAATTTCTGCTTCCTGCTGGCTGTCAGATAGCTCTGTCCGTTTGGGGGGTTTTGGGGGCCGGGAGGGGAGGTTTACAGACTTAAACTGCATGGGCACCTTTTAGTGTTGATAAAGCAATTGCTGCATTTTCCAGGTCGGTTCATTTTGTCAGTAGCATGCGTATTCCAGTCTCAGGTAAGAAAATGTATTTTTTTTTTTTAAATGAAAAAGGTCCAGCGTTCTCCTGTCTCCATAGGAAAGGTACCAAAATGTGGGGTTTTGAACCTCAGGACAGTTAAATGGGTTCAGTGTCACTGAATTACATTGAATAATCCAATCCTAAAATCTTTAACTGCCATAAGAGTTGGAAATACAGCGTTAAATTTTACTGTGCCTATCTGTTTTAAGGAGAAGATTGATCTCTTTTTAGGCTTTGTAAAATAGATTAACCCGTAGGTCAGGTTTATCATATGCATTCAGATATATTAGTACAGCTTGCCCAAATGTAGAGACTCTGGTCAAAGTATTTGTATACCCTCAGATCAAGCTATTCTGGGAGGGTTAAAATGGTAGTGGTGAGACAACCAGGATACAGAAAGGCCTAAAAATTACAGATCCTTATATTTTTGTGAAGAGGGTTTGTTCAAGAGGGGATCTCGTTTACTTTACTACCAGGGAGCTCTGTCATCGGCATTTCCAAGCGATGTCTTCCCTTCCCAGGAGCCATGAAGGGGCGCAGAAAGCTAATCAGGTGCGGCAGAGAATGGGTTGAAAATATTTCAGAAATGTCTTAATTGTCCCCTATCCCTCAGGCTTAAGGTGGTCTCTCAAATGCTGCCTGTATAGACACTTTATGTTCTTATCATCCCCCTGAGGGGTGGGTTATATTTATATACCGTTGCTGTTCTCACATGTGGCTTCATGGATGTATTTTTATGATTTCATATAAAAGTATTTTGAATGTACAATAACTGTGAAAAAATTCACAACATGTAAGCGACTTTTCCCAAAGTAAACTCATTTTAATGTGGGTTAAGGATTGCTATTTCCTGATTTCTGGGCATGAAATAAGTTTACCTTCATGTGGCAATTTTCAAGATTCATTACAGAAAATTATTGGGACTTCCTCTTGCCTTAATTCCACTAACATAAAAGAAGGGATACTATATGCCCGGAATATTCATAGGGCAATAATGCAATTCTACCTGCCATTGAATGTGGAAATTTAAAGAAACAAACACCCTTCTTTACTTCCTACATTTTTTGGTAGGAGAGGATTTGTGGTATTAGGGATATGGTTTTCCATTTAAACTTGCACGAGGCAAAGGGAACATTCCACCTTTAAATGTCAGAGCAGTGAACTGGAGTTGTTTTGATTATGGGAGGTAAGAGCTTCAAATATAAGGAATACCATAATATTGTTCAGATTAACTACTAAATCTGATATTTCCAGTAACTAAGGTTAATCTCTTCTGCCACACTAGATGCATAAAGCCACATACCATAGATAAAGCAAAGATAGGCTGATTGTCTAGTCTTACCAAAGACAGGTAATACATAAAAGGTAGTGCAGTTCTTGAGCACAAATGGGTTATAAGGAAATTTCTAATTTTGTTATAATGGTCTAAGAGGTACAGTATAATCTTGCACCGAAGTAGGGAAATACCAGTTGAGGAAATCTGACAAAAACTAGATCCTCCTTAGGAGTCCAAATAGTCACTTGGAAAACTGGGCATCCCGCCAGACTGGGTCTGGCTGTACCAGGAGCTGCTGAGATTTTATAAACATTATTCATTTTTAATGCATGTTCTGATCACCTCAACTGAAATATCGGAGAATTTACTCACTGGCACTCTTAATTCTCCTCTTGTTAACTACCAAATAACAGTTTGTCATAAATTTCCTTTTCTTCACTTTAAAAATTCCTAAGACTTCAAATCAGGGTACAAAGTTACCACTAAGATAAAGTGTTCCCATCAGCGGGAGCAAGCCGAGTCCAGGACATCATGAGATGAGGAGGCCTTAACTCCTTAGGTGCCTGTTTGGGGACAAATGCAGTAAAACTGTTATAATGAGCTGACATTTTTGTGACATGGGAAGAGGGGGGGAAGAAGCTCTTAGATTTTTATTCTGATACAGTGGTATTGAGTCCTGGTACAAAGCTGTAAGATAGAATAAGAATGAGTGGCTGTGGAAGTGATGATCCACAATCCCCAAGAAGAAACAGGAAAATCTGCAAAATGAAAGCAGTGCCCTTCAAGAAAACAGGGTTTAATAATCTCGGATGGGTAGCTGAGTTCTTACAGGAGGGAAGTTTAGGGCAAAACTGCTAAGATCTGTCACTAATCAAAGGGGAGGGAAGTTTCAGTGTAGGGAAGAGGAAGAAGATCGGTGAAGCCTGCATGGCTACATCGCAAGCTGGTCATTCAAAGACCTTAAACACAAGAAAGAGCAGAGAACAAGGGCAGCTCTCTTCAAAAGAAAAGAGTACAAAAGGCGTAGTAGCAGTGTACAAGGACAAAATAAGGAAGTGAGGCACAAAATAAGATGGAACTAGCAAGAGACATACAGAAATCGATTGGTAAGTACATTAGTAATAAGAGGAAGACCAAGTAAAGTGTTTGGTCTGCTACTTGAGGGAAGCAGGGAGCTATTAGCAAATGAGACTGAAGTCTTCAATGACTTTTTGCATTTGTTTTCAATTAAAAAAAAATCAAAAGTGAGCAGATGGTTAGCACAATTAATACCAGCAGAAAATGGATAAGATCTCAGCCTAGGAGATCTACTGTTAGAGTCCTGCCTGTTTTAAAAGGCCTGATTATTTTAATCTGAGGATACTTAAGGGACTGGCTAAAGCACTTGTAGTCACACCAGCAGACACTTTTGAAAATTCATGGTGGCTGGGCGAGCTCTCGGATCAAATGGGGAGAAGCACGTAGCCTCTACCATTAGTAGAGGGGCCTTGGGTAGAGGATAAAATGAATCTAGGTAATTATAGGACTCGGTTTTCCTTTGTTTTGTTCTAAATTTTTTATTGCAAGCGCGTGGATGGTAACAAGGAAGGGTGCAGCAACCATTGTGGATCTGGCAAAGTATGGTTTTATCAATTTACTTTTTGCATATCAGGCTTTTTACATAAGTGAGAAGAGGGAGATGTTTTGATTTTTAGTAAGACTTGGGACATCCTCAGATGGCATTCTTGCTGCCATCTAGGGAAATGGCTTGAGCTAGCACAGTTCCTAAATTTGCAGGTGGCATCAAGGTGGGAGGGAATGGAGGTGTACTACAAGGCAGAGTCAGTGTTTAAAATCATTCTCACACATGGACAAAACAGTCTCAGATAAAGGTGATGCAGCTGAAAATTGTCAAACGTTCGGTAAAGGTCTTTATCAAGACTAGTCAACCGCCAAATACAAGGCAGACAACTCACAGGTAGCCTTTCAGCAGGAAGGGACGTGCAGATGGTCAATGCGAGTTGATGTGTGGGCATGTGAAAAGCCAAACGTGTGAGTCGGTGAAGTCCTGCTGTTCTGTGAATTAGGTGTGCTGTCCTGAGACATGGACAGAGAAATACGCTCAACTGAGTCCAATTGAAATTACATCAGTAGTGGCTTCTGTGAAAGCCGTGTTGGGGTCTAGAAGATGTTGTGTATGGAGGGGAAAAACAATCATCTGTTGAGATGCCTGTGCAGAAGAGGACAGAAAGATTTAAATTGGAGCAGGAGAGTTCCCAACTAGGAATCACAAAACCTCTGCTGGCGTTCTGAAGTGAACTGTCCAAAAAGGTTGGAAAGCCTCTTCTGGGGAGAGTTGTAGGGAAAAGCTGAACAAGTCTGTTGGGAAAGATGCACAGGCATTTCATTCTCCATTGGGATGATTGCTTTGGTAGAAGACTTTCCAGAGTAATTTTTTCCAGAGCCTTATTTTTCTGTAATTCTGTAATTTCTGTGTTTACTTAATTGGTTGGATTAGCGTCTTCTCCAGGTTAGTTGGATTTTATTTTATTTGGTTTTTATCATTGAGATGACACTTATTTGAACCAAAAATACAACTTTATGACTAGGCCAGAATTATATTTTGTGTTTAATTTCCTAGCTGTTAAGCTTGCTGCAAGGAAGCTAAAAAGTTTTAAGAAGTATTGGGGGGGGGGGGGGGGGGGGGAAATCAAGGAAGACAGTGTAAGAGAATTTGTTTTATTAGATTATAGTGCTGGCGATTACTTAACACATACAAATTATGAAATGTTATCTTGGAGTGTAGCTAATGTATCTTAAAGTATCTGGTGTTTAGGCTCATGTAGAGTTCCACTTAAAATTAGAAATGCATATTTTATGGTAGATTACCACGTACATCACTGTGTAACTGGTTTACTTTCTGGAGTTACTATGCACAAATACCAGTAGTATATAATGCTATCATAAAGTGAAGTGCATAGAAAATGTGTTCCATGTAGAATTACTGAGCCTATCATAAATAAATATGGTGCCTTTCTTTATCATCAGTATTAAAAGACATGTGACTTCTTCATTGTCACAGGAGAAATTTGACATTTAAGGCTTTAACAGTCTTAGCCGTGTCTTCGGTTTGTCTGAAGTTGACCATCCAGCCCAATAATACTTTTTATTTACCACCATAGTGGGGTTACACACGTGTGAAATCTTGAGTCGGCCCAAAGTTTTAAGAGAGATGCTGCAATGAAATTGTGCTAACCCTCAATTAAGAAAAGGTTTAATTAAAATTCTAAATGCAAAATTAAGGATTTAGTTGGGAAAATATTAGAAATAACCAGCAAGTAAGGGTAACAGCAATTTTAATTGTGATGGGGAGTAGTGGGAAAGTCTCTCCATGTATGAGAGACAATCTCATATTGGTCAGCATTGTGGTGTTTGGGGAGCCGCTAAGAAATACTCTGCAAAGAATGACAAGCAGCTCGTCTGTTACTGTAGGTAAATTTTATGTCTGCCCTGGGCTAGAAGCCTCCTTCAGTCGCTAGGCTGAAAATGCAAAGGGCGCTGGTAAGTCGAGCATACGCCTGTCTTCAGGGGTTGTAGTTAGGTGTTTTCTGAGCCTCCTTTTCTGCTTGTTGAACCAATCTGAAAGCTATCCATTACTGTAATTAGGTTATGTATTTAGAAATGAAATCAAGTAAATTAGGTAAACATCTGCATTGCTTCTCACAAACCTGGCTGGTTTTCCTGCTACCTCCTCAGTCGGGGTGGCAGCGGGCATCGTCGCACCGGGGCGGCGAGGGCTGGCAGACCACGGGGGTGCTGGTGCCCTCTCCCCTCTGGGAAAACGGTGGCCACTGCCAAAAACACTGCCACAGCTTTGGTGGAAGAATTAAAATATAAGTAATTTTAGGATACAAAGATAATACTAACACCACAGTTGTGTCTATAGATATCAGTCTAGCTTCTGTTAGGCTTAACAGACCTATGTGTTAACCCTGCTTTGGTCCAGTGTAATGGTGCCTTATTTAGAAATAAATTATTTACGCCTTTGTATCTTTCAGTTGATTATTTTTTTTTTTTTACCTTGTTCCAAGCTTGAGGGGGTTTGTTTCCTATGCCAGAACTTGATCTGCTCCACTTCTGCTGTAATATTTAATCCAAGAAAAAATTTGTGATGTTTGTGTCTAAAATAAGAGAGATTCTCTTTGTATCACCTGAGGCTCAAGAGTCCTTACATGACCTGGTGTACCCCTGTGCCAGACTGAGTACCCCACTCTGTAGCATAGTCCTCAGTTATTACCACATCCAACGCTGCCTCATCTACATACTGAATTGACAGAGATTTTATTATATTCTGTAAATGCATAAAAAATGTTGGACAGAAAACTGAATTGTCACGACCCCACCAGTCTTAGGCTCATCCTTTCATGTGTTCAACATGACTTTTCAAGAAGTATGTCAGCCAGCATCCACTGCATACGCCCCAGTCACTCCATGTAATGCAAACTGGTCTTTGGTGACATTCAGGTGGCATTCGGTCATCTGTCTGAGGTTATCAACCAGAGTGTCCTTCAGACACATCTATAATCTTCTCAAAACCTCTCTCCAAACTTCTCACCCCCAAACAAAAAGTCTCCAGGTTTACTTAAGAGGGCTCTTTTCCACAAAACTACCTTGACTAGAAATGGGTTTTCATTCATTTTGCTCTGGATGTTAAATTCTGTGGGTTTCCCTTTCCCTTTTCCTATTTCCCTTAGCTTTTCCTATGGGTTGACAGACGTGAGCAGACCATTGCCTTGCCACTGGTTCAGGCTGTGGGAAGCCTCCCTTGTACTGTTCTGAGCGTTGGAGGCTGCTGCTGTGTTCGTGTTAGTCAAAGTAAACATAACCAGATATTGATCGTGGGAATTGAGGCCGCTCTTAATTTTCT